>NC_031990.1:81486466-81535044 GCF_001879085.1 Nicotiana attenuata
CCAAACAACATCATAATCATCAAATTAGGCCTCAAGACCCAGGATTTCCTTCCAATTTTCATAAAACATCAAGTTTAGAGTTTTTAGTCCAAAACACGTCAAACGACGTCCAAATTCAACCAAACTTTACAGAAAGTACTTAAGCCGTATATAAGACTTGTACCGAGCGTCGGAACCAAAATACGAGCCCGATACCACAGTCTTTTAATCAAATTCCATTTCCAATTTCCTTAATTATTTCCAGAAAACAATTTCACACAAAAATTCATTTCTCGGGCTTGGGACCTCGAAATTTGATTCCGGGCATACGCCCAAGTCCCATATTTTTCTACGGACCCTCCGGGACCGTCAAATCACGGGTCCGGGTCCATTTGCCCAAAACGTTGACCGAAGTCAAACTTAATCAATTAAATACCAAGATTTAATAATTTTTCTCACAAATTTCATATTTAAACTTTTCCGGCTACGCACCCGGACTGCGCACACAACTCGAGGCAACCCCAAATGAGGTTTTCACGACCTCAGAAGTACAAAGGGAGTAGGAATACAGGTGATGACCCTTTTGGGTCGTCACACCCACCCCCAATGACCACCAACGATCATATTGCACAAATAGCCGTTTTTTTTCAATTTACAAAACTAACCTTCTCTAACACTATAAATACCCCCCTCCCTCTTCTTCATTTCAATACTCAATACTCATTTCTCAATCTAAATTTCTCTCAATCTCTCAATCTCCAATTTTCAAGACTTCAAGTCTCAATCTCAATTTTCAAGTTAAATCATGCCTCGCTCGGAAAGAGTGCGCTTATTTGTTTCGCAATACTATGAAGTGCTTGAAGAAAATGAAGAAGGCCAAATATTAAAGTGCAAGAACTGTGGAAGAGTCTTAAATTTTCGTTCAGGGTGTACCACAGACATTTTAAGGAGGCATATAAAGTATTGTGTTGAGGGTATTTATCCGCAAATTCGTCTTTAAGATTTTTTCACAATTTGTGTTATTTTAAAATTATTAGACGTATTTATGCTTCATGTTGTACTTTGTTATTAATTTATTATGCATGCCAATTTAGTTTTACTATTGTTTTGTTATTTTACTTTTTCGTCAAGCACTTTAATAATTAGATTTCTATATTATATATACTACATATATTTATATAGCCATGCATAAGAGCAATTTATATATATACATACATATATGGTTTACAAGAAATTGCCTTAAATAAAAAAATTAAAAAAAAGCCCGGAAATAAAAAAGCCCGTTAGGCCCACTAAGCCCACGAGCCCGGCCCGTTTAGCCCAGGACCATATGGGCTTAGGCCCGTCACGGGCTGGTCCTGCCCGTTGAGCCCACGAAGCCCGGGTCCGTGAAGCCTGGGACCGCTAAGCCCAGGCCCGTTTAGCCCGGCCCGTTTAGCTCATTTAGGCCCGGGCCCGACCACCATACAACCTTATTATCACACCCCATGGAATGTCGAAACCCAGACCTCTCTCCGCGACGAGGGAAAAAAAGGGGGCGCGACAACCACTATATCGCAAATGCGATCACTGGGATTATGAAGGGAGTTCACAATTGCGACCTCTTTCTCGCAATTGCAATGTTCGCAAATGAAGACATGACATCGCATTTGCGACATCACCAGTTGTGTACAACTTAAGTTAGACGGGATCTTTCTCTCATTCATCAAATTTTCAAATCCTAGAACCCTAGAGGCAATTTTTCCAAGACCATTTCTTCCCCAAAACATTGGTTAGTGATTCTAACCCATTTTCTTTCAATCTTTCATTACATTTTCCAAATCTTTAACCTAATATCTAGGATTTTCATGGTGGAAATTGGGGGTTTGGGTAGAATTAGGGATTTTTGAGAAATTGGAATTTATACCTCAAATTGGGGTCGGATTCCAAAACAAATTACATAACTGGGCTCGGGGTGAATAGGTAATCGGGTTTGGACCAAGCGGGCTCGAGAGTTGACTTTTGTTGAGTTTTTCAATAATGACCTAAATTGAATCTTTTCCAATTTTGGGAGATTCCTAAAGGCTTATTTTGAATTGTTTGGTTGGTAATTTGCTAGATATTGTTGGTTCGGAGGCTTGTTTGAAAGGCAAAGTTGTGGTTGAGCTTTGAGTGGTCTTTGGAGCGAGGTAAGTGTTGTGTCTAACCTGACTTGAGGGAATTAGGAACCCTCGGACTATGTGCTATGTGATTCTCATGTGAGCGGCGCATATGCGAGGTGATGAGTGCTTATACGCCGCCGAATTATCTGTCCTCCCTAATTTACCGCTTTTCTTAATTATTTCCCTTCCTGTCTTAGCTGTTATATGCTCTATATGCTTTTCATGCTTAATTGCTACTCCCTCTATTTCATATTAGATGAGATACTTTCCTTTTTAGTCTGTTCCAAAACAAATGACACATTTCCAAATTTGGAAATAATTCAACTTTAAACTCTTTCATTTTACCCATTTACCCTTAATGAGAAGCTTTTATAGCCACACAAATGTCATGGACCCACAAACTTTTTACCCCTTAAGCTTTAAGACCACAAGTTTCAAAAGTCATCTTATTTTTTCTTAAACTCCGTGCCGAGTCAAACTACCTCATCTAATATGAAACCGAGGGAGTACATGTTGTTCAATATCTTCTCTTGTTCACTATGTTAGTTCTTCCATAGTTTCATGATTTCCTGCTATTTGCTTAAATTGACTTACTTGCACCTTCAAATTGTCATTTGCTGGATTGGTCTCGCTGTGTAGTATTACTTGTGTAGATTTCTTTATTATTCAAGTTCCCTTTGGGTTCAGTTTAGTATGTATTGACCGTAAAGGCTTTGTCGTAGAACTATTGATTTGATTGTGCTTTGAGTATTTGGTACTGATATGGTGGGATCGGGTTGCACGCCGCAGCAGGTGTAATAAGGGTGGATTGATATGGTAGAATAAGGGTGAATATGTTCTATACGGTGGATCGGGTTGCACGCCGCAACAGGTGGAATAAGGGTGGATTGATATGGCAAAATAAGGGTAAACTATGATTCTGATATTTATATATGATGGGATCGGGTTGCACGCCGCAACATATTACATGAATATTATCTCTGTTGTTGATGCTATTACGGTGAAACAAGGGAGGATTATGTGTTGTCTGGTGGGATCGAGTTGCGCGCCGCAACAACCTATATGTTTTCATTTCTTAAGATGTGTTGATTTTCCGGTATTTGTATTTGAACTGTCAAAGATTGGTAATTTTGGACAACACTGGTTTCTTCTTGAGGTTGTGGTTATTATTTTAAGTTGACTGTTAAATTCTGTTCAGTATTCCTATATTCTGTCATTATTATATACAGTGTACAAGTTGTAGTGTAGGTGACCCGCCTTAGCCTCGTCACTAGTTCGTCGAGGTTAGGCTCAGCACATACCAGTACACGGGGTCGGTTGTACTGATACTACTAAACTCTGCACACTGTGCAAATTTTGGAGTCGGTCCGAACGGCGGTTATTAGCATGCTCGGATTGGTCAATTGCGGAGACTTGAGGTACGGCTGTTCGGCGCCCGCAGCTCCTAGAGTCCCCTTCCTCTTTTTGTTTAGTATTTTCATTGCAATAGCTTTGTATTTATTTCATATCCTTGTATGTATTACTCTAGAAGCTCGTGCACTTGTGACACCAGGTTCAGGGATTTTGTAACAGATGTTTACAGTTTTAGCTTCCGCATTTATATTTTGGATTATTGCAGTTGAATCAGTTCTTCTTCATTAATTAATTTTAGACTATTAAATGAAGATAAATTGTTCTAACGTTGGCTTGCCTAGCAAGTAAAATGTTAGGCGCCGTCACGGTCCCGACGGTGGAAATTCCGGGTCGCGACATCATATGACGTTTTTGGACTTGTGTGCATGTTTGGTTTGGGGCCCCGAGGGCTCGGGTGAGTTTCAGATAGCCTTCGGAGTGGTTTTTGACTTAGAATCATAGCTTGTGGAAAGCTTCATCTAGTGTTGGACTGCAGACTTCGCAAATGCGAGGTCTGGCTCGAAAATGCGAGCCTCGCTTTTGCGAAGGACACTTCACATTTGCGAGCATGGGCTGGGTGCCTGGGACTGGGGTTCTCGCATTTGCGAGATTTCTGTCTCATTTGTGATAGTGGCATGTCCGCATTTGCGATTAATAAACGTAAGAAACCTTCACAATTGTGAAGACTTTTTTCGCATTTGCAGGGTTCGCAATTGTAAACCCCGGGTCGCAATTGCAACATCTGCGCCTGGTCAAAAGCTGAGAAAGATGAGATTTTAGCTCATTCTTTCAAATTCTCAACCCTAAACACCTTAGAGGCAATTTTACCAAGAGCTTTTCTTCCTCAATTCGTTGGTAAGTGGCCTTAATCTAGTTTCATTCAATTACCCATTACATTTTCTAAGTTTTCAACATTAAATCTAGGATTCTCATGGTAGAAATTGGGGATTTCGTAGAATTAGGGATTTTTATAAATTTGGAATTTAGACCTCGAATTGAGTTTAGATTTCGAGACAAATTACATAATCGGGCTCGGGGGTGAATGAGTAATCGGGTTTTGGTCCGAATTTTGGGTTTTGACCAAGCGAGCCCGGGATTGACTTTTTTTACTTTTTCAATAATGATCTAAATGAACCTCTTTCATTCGTGGTAGTTCCTAAGGCTTATTTTGAATCGTTTGGTTAATAATTTGCTAGATTTGGATGGTTCGGAGGATTGTTTGAAAGGCAAGGCCATGGTTGAACTTTGAGCCGATTGCAGAGCGAGGTAAGTGTCGTGGTTAACCTTGACTTGAGGGATTAGGACTTGTTTGTCTGTTTTCTATGTGTTTAAATGTGTGGGTACAACGTATATGTGAGGTGAAGGGTACTTTTGCGTTGTTGGATTAAAGCATGCGGGTGGGACTTGTTTCATTGTAATTTATTGCCTTCTTTAAGTATGACATCCATGCTTAGATTAGTTTATTACTTACTTGATCGTTCTTTCCGCATTTATGAATTAATCGTGATGGTTGAGTATTTTTCTTTGGAAGTTGAGATTTGGCATCTTGGAACCATTATTGACGTAAGGTTTATTCTTGCATTATCTATCTCCCAAACTTTTATATTCATTACTACATGGTAAGGGAGAGTGTTAAAGCACGAAGAGTGATGTCGTGCCATATTTATCGTTTCATGGTGAGGTTGAGTATAAACGCACAAAGGGTGATGCCGTGCCATATTTATCATTTCATGGTGAGGTTGAGAGTAAATGCACGAAGGGTGATGCCGTACCATTATTATCGTTTCATGGTGAGGTTGAGAGTAAAAGCACGATGGGTGATGTTGTGCTGTCTTTATTCATCATGTTTATCCATTTTCGTTGGTTGATGATTATTTGACTGATTTGTGTCGTCATTCCTGTTGTAATTATCGTATCTTGTCCCCCTTTCACATGTCCACTCCCATTCATATTATTTAAATCTCTATTTGTTGATATGTTGCACATATATTTGTCACGGCCCAAAACTCAACCCGTCGTGAAAGCGCCTATCGTGGAACTAGGCCAGCCTCAACTCAACAACTAACACAACAACAATAAGTTTGAAAACATTAACAGAAGCTTTTAACACTTAAAGAAATTGTTTGAAACATAAGAAAATGTCAAGATACAATACAATCCCGCCCAAAACCAGGGCGTCACTGAGTGCATGAGTGTCTTAAGGAGAACATAGTCTATTACAATATTTAAAGAAAACAAACTGAAATACATCTGGAGATAAAAATGGAGGGTCAAGGCCTGCAAACGCCATGCAGAAACCTCGATAGTCTCTTAAAGCCTGAAGCCTCGACTAGCAACTGCCACTAGGACCAAAAGTGACTGAATCTCCACACAAGGTGCAGGGGGTAACATGAGTACACCAACTAAGTAAGTAACGAGTCCAAACTGTGGACTGAAAGGTAGTGACGAAATTAACCTCAACAGATGTAATAGAAACATTGTACAGAAACGTAGGCATGCTTTCAGTTAAATAGACAGCTCAAAGTAATAAGGTAAATACAGATCTAAACGGTTTAAGATATATAATTCAACTACCTCTAAATGCCAATACATCGACTGTATGAAATGCGCAATGTGCTCCCACTCTCAAGTGCTCAACAACTCAGTACTGAATATGGCCATCCGGCCCAGAGAAATCCATCCCGGAACATATACAACATTGATTGTAAGTCACTCAGTACCGAGAAAAAAGGGCAATCCAACCCTGTGGAGAAATCCATCTCCAGGTATATATAAATACTCAACCACTCGGTACCGTATATGGCCATTCGGCCCAGGGAAATCCATCTCGGAACATACTCATCACTGACTATAAGTCAACCGGTACCGAGGAAAAAGGGTAATCCAACCCTGTGGAGAAATCCATCTCCAGATATCAATACTTCGGACAAATCCATGTCCAGGGAAATCCTTCCCTCAATAATATCATCCGCGCTCACTGGGGGTGTGTTACAGAGTCCGGAGGGGCTCCTACAGCCCAAGCGCTATCACAAATCAATATAACCGATGCGGCGTGTAGCCCGATCCCATAACTGTCTCTCATAATCAGGCTCTCGGCCTCACTCCGTCATCACTCTGCAGTCTCACCCACGGGTTCACAATGTCATGGAAACTAGCCCGGAAACAATGATATGTTATGCCAATAATAAAAACTGAGACTGAGATATGATATGAAATGCATGAATTTGACTGAGTACAAAATAACAGTGAAATCAGTAAGATGACACCAAGAAACAACCACTAGGGGTCCCAACAGTATCGGCGTGAAGCCCTAACATGATATCTAGCATTTTTTACAGCTCAATTACTTATTCACATAATAGAAACACGGATATCAACAAGAAAGAATCATTAAACGGTGTCATGGAATGAACCAGGTCACGATTCTCACGGTGCACACCCGCACACTCATCACTTGGCATGTGCGTCAACTCATACTAACCACATAGCACGTAGCTTGGGGTATCGAACCCTCAGAACCAAGTTTGAAAACATTACTTACCTCAAACCGAGCAAAATCCTACTCCGCAATGCCCTTGCCTCTCAACTCGGCCTCCGTACGTCCCGAACTAGCCACAAGTAATACAACACAATCAATATATACCAAAGGAATCAATTCCACAAGAAAAACACCAGTTCTTAGCAAAAATCCTAAATCAGCTCAAACTCGGCCCTGGGCACACGTCTTGAAATCCAACAAAAGTCACAAAATCCAAAAGCCCATGCACTCATGAGTCTAACCATACCGAATTTACTCAAATCCGACAACAAATTCCCCTTCAAAACCCCAAAATTCCATCTCAATAACTCTTCCATTTTCCCCCAATTTTTCACCCCTATTCCTAATTTAGATGATAAAAATCAAGATACAACCATGGAATATAACCAAAATCAAGTGAGGAACACTTACCCCAATTAACTCCCTGAAAATGCCTCAAATCCGTGGTCTCTAGCCAAAAATATGAAAAATGGGCTCAAACCCTCGATTTTGAATATAACACTGTCTCCCTAGATTTTCTTCTTCGCGAACGCGACAGCACTCTCACATCCGCGTTGATCACTTCGACTGCCTCTTCAATTCACTCTTTGCGAATGCGACCTTCGCTTCCCGAACGCGAAACTTTACCAGCTCAAACAATCACGAACGTGCCTCTTCTCTTCTTCGTGAACGCGATACCTCTCTCGCGTTCGCGATGCATTCTACTCATGAACCTTCGTGAACGCGTCCCTTCCTTCGCGAACGTGAAGAACAATTCTCCCTCGATCTCCAGATGCTCTTCGGGAATGCGAGCCCTGACTTGCGAACGCAGAAGAGGAAACCAACAGCAGCAACATACCACTAGATCAGCTAACATCCTAAGGTCAAAAATGATCCGATAACCACCCGAAACTCACCCGAGACCCTCGGGACCTCAACCAAACATACCAACACATCCCATAACATCATACAAACTTAGCTGAACCTTCGAATATTCAAAACAACATCAAAACACCAAATTACACTCGGATTCAAGCCTAAGAACTTCTTAACTTCCGAATTCCACAAACGATGCTGAAACCCGCTAAACCACGTCCGAATGACCTCAAATTTTGCACACAAGTCGCAAATGACACCACAAACCTATTCCAACTTCTGGAATTCCATTCCGACCCCGATATCAAAATTTCCACTGCCGGTCAAAGTTGCCAAAATTCTAGCTTTCGCCAATTCAAGCCTAATTCTACCATGGGCCTCCAAATTACATTTCGGACGTGCTCCCAAGTCCAAAGTCACCTAACGGAGCTAACGGAACCATCAAAATTCAAATCCGAGGTCGTTTACAGATAAGTCAATATTCGGTCAACTTTTCCAACTTAAACCTTCTCACAAGAGACTAAGTGTCTCAACTCACTCCAAAATCACTTCGGACCCGAATCAACTAACCCGGTAATTCAAAATACAGCTGAAGAACACAAAAGAAGTAGGAAATGGGGGAACAAGGCTATAACTCTCGAAACGACCGGCCGGGTCATTACATCCTCCCCCTCTTAAACAAACGTTCATCCTCGAACATGTCTAAAAATATACCTGGAGCCTCAAATAGGTGTGGATATCTGCTCGGCGTATCCTGCTCGGTCTCCCAAGTAGCCTCCTCCACGGGCTGATCTTGCCACTGCACTTTCACTGATGCTATATCCTTTGACCTCAACTTTCGAACCTGACGCTCCAAAATAGCCACCGGCTCCACATCATAAGTCAAAACACCATCCAACTGAACCGTGCTGAAATCCAAAACATAAGACGGATAACCAATATACTTCCGGAGCATAAAAACATGAAATACTGGATGCACACCCGACATGCTAGGTGGCAAAGCAAAGCTCATCGGCCACCTCCCCTATCCTCTGAAGTACCTCTAACGGCCCAATAAACTGAGGGCTCAACTTGCCCCTTCTTCCCAAACCTCATAACACCTTTCATGGGTGAAACCTTCAGAAAAACCTTCTCTCCAACCATGTAAGACACATCATGCACCTTTCTATCGGCATAACTCTTTTGTCTTGACATCGTCGTGCGAAGCCGCTCTTGATTCATTTTCACCTTACCCAATTCATCCTGAACTAAGTTTGTACCCAAAAGCCTAGCCTCACCCCGCTCAAACCAACCCACTGAAGATCTACATCGTCTCCCATATAAAGCCTCATACGAGCCATCTGAATACTCGACTGATAAATGTTATTGTAAGCAAACTCCGTGAGTGGCAGAAACTGGTCCCATGAACCCCCAAAATCAATGACACAAGCGCGTAGCATGTCCTCCAATATCGGAATAGTGCGCTTGGGCTGTCCATCCGTATGAGGGTGAAACATTGTGCTCAACTCAACCTGAGTACCCAACTCTCGCTGCACGGCCCTCCAATACTGCAACATGAACTACGTGCATCGGTCTAAAATGATGGAAACTGGCACACCGTGCAGGGGAATAATCTCTCTGATGTAAATCTCAGCCAACCACTCTGAAGGACAGGTAGTGCTCACAGGAATGAAGTGTGCGGACTTGGTCAGCCGATCCACAACCACCCAAATAGCATCGAACTTCCTAGAAGTCCGTGGGAGGCCAGCTACGAAATCCATGGTGATCTATTCCCACTTCCACTTTGGAATCTCTATCTTCTGAAGTAAGCCACCCGGTCTCTGATGCTCATATTTCACCTGCTGATAGTTGAGACATCGAGCTACAAACCCAACTATATCTTTCTTCATCCTCCTCCACCAATAGTGATGTCTTAAATCCTGATACATCTTCGATGTACCCGGATGGATGGAATACCGCGATCTGTGGGCCTCCTCTAGAATCAACTCCCGAAGCCCATCTACATTGGGCACATATATCCGACCCTGCATTCTTAATACCCCGTCATTACCAATGGTCACATCTCTGGCATCACTGTGCTAAACCTGTCCTTGAGGACAAGCAAATGAGGATTATCATACTGGCACTCTCTGATGCGATAAAACAAGGAAGACCGAGAAATCACACAAGTTAGGACCCGACAGGGCTCTGAAATATCCAATCTCACAAACCGATTGGCCAAAACTTGAACATCAACTGCAAGAGGTCTCTCCCCAACAGGCAGGAATGCAAGACTACCCATACTCACTGCCTTCCTACTCAAGGCATCGGCCACCACATTGGCCTTTCCCGGATGATACAAAATGGTAATATCATAGTCTTTTAGCAGCTCCAACCATCTCCGCTGCCTCAAATTGAGATCATTCTGCTTGAATAAGTGCTGGAGGATACGATGATCAGTAGACACCTCACAAGACACGCCATAGAGATAGTGACACCAAATCTTCAACGCGTGAACAATGTCAGCCAACTCCAAATCATGAACAGGGTAGTTCTTCTCATGGGGCTTCAATTGGCGCGAAGCATAAGCAATCACTCTACCCTCCTGCATCAAAACACACCCAATGCCTACCCGAGAAGCATCACAATATACAGTATAAGAACTAGACGCTGATGGTAGAACTAACATTGGAGCTGTGGTCAGGGCAGTCTTGAGCTTCTGAAAGCTCGCCTCACACTCATCTGACCATATGAAAGGAGCACCCTTTTGGGTCAATTTGGTCAAGGGCGATGCAATAGACGAGAAACCCTAAACGAACCGATGTTAGTAACCGGCCAAACCAAGAAAGCTCCAAAACTCTGTGGCTGAGGACGGTCTGGGCCAACTCTGAACCGGCTCTATCTTCTTCAGATCAACTTGAATACCCTTAGTGGACACCACGTGTCCAAGAACACTACTGAACTGAGCCAAAACACACACTTTGAGACCTTCGCATAAAGCTTCTCCTCCCTCAACCGCTGCAATACAACTCTCAAATGCTCGGCGAGCTCCTCCTAGCTACAAGAGTACACTAGAATATCATCAATGAATACAATAACAAACGGGTCGAGATAAGGCCGAAACACATTGTTCATCAAATGCATGAACGATGCTGGGGCGTTGGTCAGCCCAAAAGACATCACAAGGAACTCATAATGACCATATCGGATCCTGAAAGCTGTCTTAAGAATATTCGAGTCCCTAATCTTCAACCGGTGATACCCCGACCTCAAATCAATCTTGGAGAACACCCTTGCTCCTTGAAGCTAGGCAAATAAATCATCAATGTGAGGCAAAGAATACTTGTTCTTGATGGTGACTTTGTTCAACTGCCTGTAATCAATACACATTCTCATGGTGCCATCCTTCTTCTTCACAAATAGAACTAGTGCACCCCACGGTGACACACTAGGCCGAATAAACCTCTTATCAAGGAGTTCCCAAAGTTGTTCCTTCAATTCCTTTGACTCCGTCGGCCCCATACCATACGGTGGAGTAGAAATGGGCTGAGTGCCCGGCACCAAATCAATACCGAAGTCAATATCCCTGTCCAGCGGCATGCTTGGCAGGTCTGCAGGAAACACATCAGGAAAATCCCTCACCACCGGAACTGAGTCAATAGTAGGAGTCTCTGCACCGACGTCCCTCACAAAGGCCAAATAAGAAAGACAACTCTTCCCAACCATCTGCTCAGCCTTTAAGAATGAAATCATTCTACCGGGGACATAATCTAAAGAACCTCACCACTCAATCCATGGCACTCCCGGCATAGCCAGTGTCACCGTCTTAGCGTGACAATCTAGAATAGCATGACACGGAGACAACCAATCCATGACCAATATCACATCAAAGTCAACCATACTAAGCAGAAACATATCCACTCTAGTTTGTAGTCCCCCAATAGTCACTACACACGACTGATATACATTGTCCATAACAATAGTATCGCCCACCGGTGTAGATACATGAACAGATGAAACAAGAGACTCGCGGGGCGTATCCAAATAATGAGCAAAATATGACGACACATATAAAAAAGTGGAACCAGGATCAAATAATACAGAGGCATCCCTGTGGCAAACTGAGATAATACCTGTGATCTCAGCATCTGAAGCAATAGCATCGGGTCTTGCAGGGAGTGCATAGAAACGGGACTGACCGCCACCTGATCGGCCTCCCCCTCTAGGGCGACCCCTAGCTGACTGGCCTCCACCCCGAGCAGGCTGGGCGGGTGGTGAAGCCATTTTCGTTCTCTTCCCTGCCCGGGAAGTCACTGGCGCCAAAGCCGAAGGCTGAATCCTCTGCTGGGATGAACCTCTCGTAAGGCGGGGACAGAACCTCCTGATATCACCCAAATCTCCACACTCAAAGCAACCCCTACCGGCCATTGGTAATAGGGACTGAACGGAGCCTCGAGCAACGGGATACCTGCTAGAAAGACCGGGCATGGATGAACCTTGAGCTGATGGTGCATGAGACGAACTCTGAGCTGGAAGAGAACTGAGAGATGAGTGGCCCTGTTGAGAACTGTGAGAACCATGGCCAGATGATGCCCCACGGTGAATTGGACGAGCCGTATGAGCATGCCTGAAGGGACGACCCCTGCCGTGGTGAAACTGACCTCCAGAAAGAACACTACAAAAACTACCAGATCCCTGAGGCCTCTTGGCCTCCCTCTCATCTCACTCCTGGTGGCAAACCGACTCTATCTCCCGAGAAATGTCAACCACCTCCTCAAAAGAAGCACCAGACACCCTCTCTCTGGTCATAAGAATCCGCAGCTGATATCCGAGGCCATCAACGAACCTCCTGATCCTCTCTCTGTCTATGGGAACCAACCAAACAGCATGACAGGCTAACTCCGAAAATCTCATCTCATACTACATCACAGTTATATCATCCTGTCTCAACTCTCAAACTACCTGCGCAGCTCCTCTCTGTGGGACTACTGCACATATTTCTCCAGGAAGAGAACGGAGAACTGCTGCCATGTAAGCAGCACTGTACCAACCGGCCTACGCTTCTCATAAGCCTCCCACCAAGTGAAGGCAGCTCCAGAAAACTGAAAGGTAGTGAATAAGACCCTACTGGTCTCTAGAATACCTGTTGTGCGGAGAATCCTCTGACACTTATCCAAGAAACCCCGGGCATCTTCGCCCTCTGCCTCGCTGAAAGTCGGAGGCTGAAGTCTACCAAGCCTCTCCAATCTACGCTGCTCATCATCGGGCGTGACAGGAACCACATAGTCCTGAGCAGGTGCAACTGGCTAGGCTGGTGGTGCCCCCAGTGTCTGAAGTCCCTGTAGCACCTGCTCGGGTATGCGGGCGGCGGGAGTCTGAGCACCTCCCCCGGCCTGAGAAGTGGCTGCTGCAGAACAGAGACCGCCTGAGCAAGACTAGTGCACACGGTCAAAATCTGAGCTAAGGCCTCCTGAAGGCCTGGGATAACAATAGGCACAACCAGTGCCTAAGCTGGTCCCGCTGGTGTATCTACAATTGGGACCTGATCTTGAACTAGGGAAATTGGTGGATCTGCAGGTGCTGCCCTAGCTACTGTGCGGGCTACGCCTCTGCCCCTACCACGGCCTCGACCGCGACCTTGGCCTCTCGCGGCCTTGACTGGTGGTTTTCCATCCTGCCCAGTAGAACGTGTCCTCGCTATCTATGATAGAATAGAATAATAGAAGTTTAGTCGCAAGAATCAACAGCTTCGCACGACAAGAATTAAAGAATGTGATGTTTTTCCTAAAGGTTCTGCGGCCTCTCGAAGATAAGTACAGACGTCTCCGTACCAATCCTCAAGACTCTACTAAACCCGCTCATGACTCGTGAGACCTATGTAACCTAGGCTGTGATACAACCTAGTAACGACCCAAAACTCAACCCATCGTGATGGCGCCTATCGTGGAACTAGGCCAGCCTCAACTCAACAACCAACACAACAACAATAAGTTTGAAAACATTAACGGAAGCTTTTAACACTTAAAGAAATTGTTTGAAACATAAGAAAATTCCAAGATACGATACAATCCAGCCCAAAACCAGGGTGTCACTGATTGCATGAGCATTTAGAGGAGAACATAGTCTATTACAATGTTTAAGGAAAACAAACTGAAATACATCTAGAGATAAAGATGGAGGGTCAAGGCCTGCGAACGCCGTGCAGATACCTCGATAGTCTCCTAAATCCTGAAGCCTCGATCAGCGACTGCCACTAGGACCAGAAGTGCCTGAATCGGCACACAAGGTGCAGGGGGTAAAGTGAGTACACCAACTTAGTAAGTAACGAGTCCAAACTGTGGACTGAAAGGTAGTGACGAACTCAAACTCAACAGATATAATAGAAACATCGTACAGAAACGTAGGCATGCTTTCAGTTAAATAGACAAATCAAAATAATAAGGTAAATACATATCTGAAAATTTTAAGATATATAATTCAACTACCTCTACATGCCAATGAAGCGATTGTATGAAATGCGCAATGTGCTCCCACTCTCAAGTACTCAACCACTCGGTACTGAATATGGCCATCCGGCCCAGGGAAATCCATCCCGGAACATATAGAAAACTGACTATAAGTCACTCAGTACCGAGGAAAAAGAGCAATCCAACCCTGTGGAGAAATCCATCTCCAGGTATATATATCAACTCAACCACTCGGTAGCGTATATGGCCATTAGGCCCAGGGAAATCCATCCCGGAACATACTCATAACTGACTATAAGTCACCCAGTACCGAGGAAAAAGGGTAATCCAACCCTGTGGAGAAATCCATCTCCAGATATCAATACTTCGGACAAATCCATGTCCAGGGAAATCCATCCCTCAATAATATCATTTGCTCTCACTGGGGTGTGTTACAGACTCCGAAGGGGCTCCTACAGCCCAAGCGCTATCATAAATCAATATAACCGTTGCTGCGTGCAGCCCGATCCCATAACTGTCTCTCATAATCAGGCTCTCGGCTTCACTGGTCATCACTATGCAGTCTCACCCACGGGCTCACAATGTCATGGAAACTAGCCCGGAAACAATGATATGTTATGCCAATAATAACAACTGAGACTGCAATATGATATGAAATGCATGAATATGACTGAGTACAAAATAACAGTGAAATCAGTGAGATGACACCAAGAAATGACCACTAGGGGTCCCAACAGTATCGGCGTGAAGCCCTAACATGATATCTAGCATTTTTTACAGCTCAATTTCTTATTCACATGATAGAAACACGGATATCAACAAGAAAGAATCATTAAACGGTACCATAGAATGAACCAGGTCACGATTCTCACGGTGCATGCCCGCACACTCGTCACTTGGCATGTGCGTCACCTCAATACTAACCACATAGCACGTAGCTTGGGGTATCGAACCCTCAGAACCATGTTTGAAAATATTACTTACCTCAAACCAAGCAAAATCCTACTCCGCAATGCCCTTGCCTCTCAACCGGCCTCCGAACGTTCCGAATCTAGCCACAAGTAATACAACACAATCAATATATGCCAATGGAATCAATTCCACAAGAAAAAACACCAATTCATAGCCACAATCCGAAATCGGCTCAAACCCGGCCCGAGGGCCCACATTTTGGAATCCAACAAAAGTCACAAAATCCAAAAGCCCATTCACTCACGAGTCTAACCATACCAAATTTACTCAAATCCGACAACAAAATCCCCTTCAAAACCCTAAAATTCCATCTCAAGAACTCTTCCATTCCCCCCCCCCCCCTAATTTTTCACCCCAATTCCCAAATTCGATGATAAAAATCAAGATACAATCATGGAATTTAACCAAAATCAAGTGAAGAACACTTACCTCAATCAACTCCCTGAAAATGCCTTAAAACATCGTCCAAATCCGCGATCTCTAGCTCAAAATATGAAAAATGGGCTCAAACCCTCGATTTTGAATATAAAACTGTCTGCCCATATTTTCTTCTTCGCGGACGCGACAGCACTCTCACGCTCGCGTAGACCACTTGGACTGCCTTTTCAATTTACTCTTCACGAATGCGAAGCTTTACGAGCTCAAACAATCACGAACGCAACCACCCCTCGCGAACGCGTAGACCAAATAGATGGGATTCCCAGCTGCCTCTTCTCTTCTTCGCGAACGCGATACTTCTCTCGCGTTCAAAATGCACTCTACTCCTGAACCTTCGCGAACGCGTCCCTTCCTTCGTGAACGCGAAGAAAAATGATCCCTCGATCTCCAGATGCTCTTCGCGAACACGAGCCCTGACTCGCGAACGCGTAAGAGGAAACCAGCAACAGCAAAATACCAGCAGATCAGCTAACATCCTAAGGTCAAAAATGATCCGATAACCACCAGAAACTCACCCGAGGCCCTCGGGACCTCAACCAAACATACCAACACATCCCATAACATCATACAAACTAAGTCGAACCTTCGAATCACTCAAAACAACATCAAAACATCAAAGTACACTCGGATTCAAGCCTATGAACTTCTAAACTTTTGAATTCCACAAACGATGCCGAAACCCGCTAAACCACGTCCGAATGACCTCAAATTTTGCACACAAGTCGAAAATGACCACAAACCTATTCCAACTTTCGAAATTCCATTCCGACCCGATATCAAAATTTCCACTGCCGGTCAAAATTGCCAAAATTCTAGTTTTCGCCAATTCAAGCCTAATTCTACCACGGGCCTTCAAATTACATTCCGGACGCTCTCCCAAGTCCAAATCACCTAACGGAGCTAACGGAACCATTAAAGTTCAAATCTGAGGTCGTTTACACATAAGTCAACATCCAGTCAACTTTTCCAACTTAAACCTTCTCACAAGAGACTAAGTGTCTCAACTCGATCCAAAATCACTCCGGACCCGACCAACTAACCCGGTAATTCAAAATACAGCTGAAGAACACAAAAGAAGCAGGAAATGGGGGAACGGGGCTATAACTCTCAAAATGACCGGCCGGGTCGCTACAATATCTATGTTTTTACTGGTTTAATTACGTGAGTGTCTAATCATAGCCTCGTCAAAACTTCGTCGAGGTTAGGCTCGACACTTACGAAGTACATTGAGTTGGTTGTACTCATACTATACTCTGCAATTCTTGTGTAGATGTGACGACCCAAAGGGTCATCACCGTAATTCTCCCTTTCTCCGCGTTTCCGAGGCCTTGGAAACCTCACTTTTAGTTGCCTCGATTTGCATGCATAGTCCGAGCGCGAAGCCAGAAAATTTTTATGTTAAAATATGTGAATTCTGTGAAAAATTTGAAGAATTTTGATATTAATATTGATATAGTTGACTTTGGTCAACACTTTGGGTAAACGGACCGGGACCCGCAATGTGACGGTCCCGGGAGGTGCGTAGAAAAATATGGGACTCGGGCATGTGCCCGGAGTCGAAATCCGAGGTCCAGAACCTGGGTAAAAGAATTTTTCTGTTAAATTGTTTTCTGAAATTATTCAGGAAAAATGGAAATGAAAATGAGTTAGAAAATATAGATATCGGGCTCGTATTTTGGTTCCGACGCCCGGTACAGGTCTTAAATATGCGTTAAGCGCTTTCTGTGAAATTTGGTCGAAATCGGACGTCGTTTGACCTGTTTCGGACCTAAATAGCTAAAGTTGGAAGTTTATGAACTTTGAAATGAAAATCATGAGTTTTGAGGTTTGATTCTTTGATTTTGATGTTATTTTCGCGATTTGATCGCTCGAGTAAGTTCGTAGGATGTTATTGAGTTAGCGTGTGTGTTTTGTTGGGAGCCCCGAGGGCTCGGGAGTGATTTGGAGGTGGTTCGGGGTGGTTTTGCACTTAGAAAAAATCTGGTATTTTGCTGTTTGCTGGTATCTGGTATATTGCTCTATGCGATCGCATAGGAGCCTCCGCGATCGCATAGAGTAAATTTCAAGTTGCCCCGTTTGTTCTATGCGATCGCAATAAGCCCAACGCGATCGCGTAGCTTTGTCCAGTCCTTCAATGCGATCGCAGCCCTTACCCCCGCGATCGCAGCCCTTTAATCTGAGCAGCCCCATTTTTTTCCTCTATGCGATCGCAGGTCCTCCCATGCGATCGCAGTGACCAGTCTTCTCTTACTCTATGCGATCGCATTTCTTGCTCCGCGATCGCATAGAACAATTTCGTCCAGTGATTTTTGATAATAAAACAGAACCTTCATTACAGGATTTTTCTCACTTTTTCACACGGGCTCTTCTCTTTCACACTCCATAGACGATTTTCAAGCTCCTCTTCCTCCATATCTCTTTGGGTAAGTATTTTTAACTTCATTATCTCCTAATCCTTTCATCTAAACACTAATTTCCTAGCCCTAAATCATGAATTCAAGGTAGAAAATGGGGGTTTTGGGTAAAACTAGGGCTTTGGGAATTTTGAGTGATTCAACCTTAATTTGGGGTCGAATCTTGAAACAAATTACATATTTGAACTCTTAGGGTTATGGGTGATTGGATTTTGGTCCGAGCCTCGAGTTTAGACCATGTGGGCCCGATGTCGGATTTTGGTATTTTTGGAAGAATGATAGGAAATTCATTTCTAGGCTATGGGATTTTGTTGTTGAGCCTCAATTGATATTATTGAATTAATTATGCCTAGATATCATTGTTTCGGAGTTGGATACTAGAGGAAAGGCGGTATTGGAGAGTTGATTGCTATCTTTTGGACCGAGGTAAGTGTTTGATCTAACTTTGGCTTGAGGGGATAGGATTAGAGTATTGTTTGCTAATTGCTAATTGTTGAGTACGGTGTATAGGCATGGTGACGAGTATCTATACACTGGTGTCTAGCATGACCGTGAGTCCTTAGTTGTGCTTATTTTGATTTTGTTGTGACTCTTCCTTGTGTAATTGATGATTTCTTTATAATGTGAAGGGTATGAGAAAGAATTATGACTTGTGAACTCTTTGGAGCGTTGGCTCAAATGCTAAAGTAATTGTTGAGTAAGAAATGAAAGAAAGAGAAAGAAATGTGATTGTTCCCTTGACGGGGTTTAGCTGTTTACTTGTGTTTTCCCTTGCCGGGACTTCAATTACTGTTTGCCTATCCCCTCGCCCCATTGTTTGTGATTGTTGCTTGGGTGAGGAAGAGTGATAAAGCACGAAGGTTGATGCCGTACACGAATTGTGTTGAGAATATATTAATGCACGAAGGAACATTCCGTGCTATGTTTTGATTATTAATGCACGAAGGAACATTCCGTGCCATGTTTTGATTATTATTGCACGAAGGAACATTCCGTGCCATGTTTTGATTATTATTCCACGAAGGAACATTCCGTGCCATGTTTTGATTATTATTGCACGAAGGAACATTCCGTGCCATGTTTTGATTATTATTGCACGAAGGAACATTCCGTGCCATGTTTTGATTATCACTCTCGTTGACTTTGTAGTTGTACCGTTTCATTCCTTATTTATTGACCTTGTATTCTAAATTGCTACAGCCCCTACAACATGCTCCCCTCCCTCTTGACTTGTTAAATTTCTGTATTTTCTTCTATTGCATATATATATATATATATATATATATATATATATTTGAACTGCACAGGTTTGTTTGGTAGTCCGGTCTAGCCTCGTCACTACTTCGCCGGGGTTAGGCCAGGCACTTACCAGCACATGGGGTCGGTTGTGCTGATACTACACTCTGTGCATCTTTTTGCACAGATCCAGGTGTTGGAGCAGCATTTGAGTAGCAGTAGCATTCTGGGAGCGAGTTTCCAGTCCAGGGACATTCGAGGTAGCCTTGCTGACGTCCGCAGGCCCGGAGTCCTTTCTATTTTATTCAGTTTGTTATCGTTGCACCGTAGCAAACAACTTTATGATTCATTCAAACCTTGTATTTAGTATTCTCTAGATGTTCGTGAGTGTTGTGATACCAGTCTTGGGTAGAGGATTGTTAAACTTCCGCGTTTCTTTTAGTAAATTTTATTTGAGACTTCCGCTTTATTGTTAAACGTGTTATTAATGTTAATACTGTTGATGGTCGCTAAAAGAGGTAATTGATGATTGGCTTGCCTAGCTCCTATTAGTAGGCGCCATCACGACTCCCGAGGGTGGGAAAATCCGGGTCGTGACAAGTTGGTATCAGAGCTCTAGGTTACATAGGTCTCACAACTCATGGACAAACTCGGTAGAGTCTGAGGGATCGGTACGGAGACGTCTGTATTTATCCCCCAGAGGCTACAGAGTTAGGAAAGTTTCACATTTGTTCTTTCTTGTCGTGCGGTNTGCCATGTTTGATTATTAATGCACGAAGGAACATTCCGTGCCATGTTTTGATTATTATTGCACGAAGGAACATTCCGTGCCATGTTTTGATTATTATTGCACGAAGGAACATTCCGTGCCATGTTTTGATTATTATTGCACGAAGGAACATTCCGTGCCATGTTTTGATTATTATGCACGAAGGACATTCTGTGCCATGTTTTGATTATTATGCACGAAGGAACATTCCGTGCCATGTTTTGATTATTATTGCACGAAGGAACATTCCGTGCCATGTTTTGATTATTATTGCACGAAGGAACATTCCGTGCCATGTTTCGATTATTATTGCACGAAGGAACATTCCGTGTCATGTTTTGATTAGTAATGCACGAAGGGACATTCCGTGCCATGTTTTGATTATCACTCTCGTTGACTTTGTAGTTGTACCGTTTCATTCCTTATTTATTGACCTTGTATTCTAAATTGCTACTGCCCCTACAGCATGCTCCCCTCCCTCTTGACTTGTTGAATTTTTGTATTCTCTTCTATTGCGTATATATATATATATATATATATTTGAACTGCACAGGTTTGTTTGGTAGTCCGGTCTAGCCTCGTCACTACTTCGCCGGGGTTAGGCCAGGCACTTACCAGCACATGGGGTCGGTTGTGCTGATACTACACTCTGTGCAGCTTTTTGCACAGATCCAGGTGTTGGCAGCAGCATTTGAGTAGCAGTAGAGCATTCGGGAGCTGAGTTCAGTCCAGGGACATTCGAGGTAGCCTTGCTGACGTCCGCAGGCCCGGAGTCCTTTCTATTTTATTCAGTTTGTTATCGTTGCACCGTAGCAGACAGCTTTATGATTCATTCAAAACTTGTATTTAGTATTCTCTAGACGTTCGTGAGTGTTGTGATACCAGTCTTGGGTAGAGGATTGTTAAACTTCCGCGTTTCTTTTAGTAAATTTTATTTGAGACTTCCGCTTTATTGTTAAACGTGTTATTAATGTTAATACTGTTGATGTTCGCTAAAAGAGGTAATTGATGATTGGCTTGCCTAGCTCCTATTAGTAGGCGCCATCACGACTCCCGAGGGTGGGAAAATCCGGGTCGTGACAGTAGATCTTGGTATTGGTCCCAACTGTACGTGAGGTGAATCAGCTCGGATTATCACATTTGGAGACTAGAGGTAGATCAGCTGGCGTCTGCAGACCTTGAAGTCCCCTTCCTCTTTTCTCATTTATTGTTCATTTCATTCGAAGCAGTTGTATTTATTTTAGACTCTATTTGTAGAATTTCTAGTAGCTCGTGCACTTGTGACTCCAGATCCGGGGTTCTACTTAGATATTTTTGGTTATTTTACCTTTTCCCACATCCTTCCAGTTTTATTTCAGTTAAATGGGTTTTAATTACTTGAATTGTTTAAAATGGGATACGATTTACCCTAACGTTGGTTTGCCTAGTGATTAAAATGTTAGGCGCCATCATGGTCCTGAAGGTGAAAATTTCGGAACGTGACAAAAACTATAGCCATTCTATAGAAGAAAAAACGAGATGAAGATGCATTTGAAGGAAGATGGAAGAAATCAAAGATTAGAGCTCCAACTGAAGCCATTAATGAAAGATGAGAAAGTGGTCGAACAATCCGGAAGAGCATCAACCCGAAATTGGAGAACAAAAAGAAACCTAAAAAATTGTCCAAAACAGGAGCAAGAAAAAAAATATGAGCACAGTCATGAACTTTACTATGAGACCAGGTAAGATTCGATCATTTCAGCTCAAATGAGCTTGCATTCTTTGAAGATAGAAACAGGAAAAAAAAAAAAAAAAAAAAAAACAGAGAGAAAAAAGTTTTTCGACTTCCACGCGCTATCATGAAGTGAAATACAAAGCAAGTGCCACGTAGGAAAAAAATGATACTTATACCACTTTGAACAATTATAGGGGGTCATAGGACCTCTGCAAATTTTAAGTGTGCAATTAAAAAAATGAACAAATTCAGGGAGAAAATTATATATTATCCAAATAAATTTTTGTAAAGTTTTTAAAAATGATAGACAAAATATAATGAGTGGCTTATAAAACGAAAGGAACATACACTTCTATTTGCTGTTATAATTCTCGTATTTTCTATTGTTGCATAGACCACAAGTCTGCATGTGGGCCTCCAAATGCTATGATTCTTGAATCACATGTCCTAATGACACCCACCCCTACCCCGTTTTTTTTCTTTTTTTTTTCTTATTTAATTTTTGATATTTATATTGGAGCTCGATTAAATTTGAATTTATATCGCATTAATAAGTAAATTACTTCCTAATAATGACAATTTTATAGTTAAAATTCATACTCAAAATTTCTGATTAAGAATAATTCAGTACTTCTCATTTCACCCCGAATTAAGGTAGAGTGTGAATGGTGCATTTCTGTACATAGCGTTTATTAAAAATTAGTTTATTTAGTACAAAACCATGTGACATTACAAAGAAATTGATGAGGTTAGACTTTGACCCAACTTTCCATTTTCTTTGACCAATCACGATCAGATGCATGTTTCTCGGATACAGTTAGTAAGGCGGTTGACTGATAATAAAACCGTAGCAGTGTTTTTTTTAAAAAAAAAATTAAAACAGGAGTGTTAGTGGTTTTGAATATCAATTATTGAAGTGTTAATTAAGCAGCAGTAGTTTAGAATATTACTTTATGATTAAGGCTATTATACGTCTTTATTAATGAGTTCGCAAAATCTTAAATATCGGTTGTTTCATTTTCTTCTTCCGTGTTAAGTATTTTAAAAGAAAAAAATTAAAATCATATGAATAAAATTATTTAAGTAAACAAATCATGTATTATAGAAACAAACCCAAATTGAGCAACAAATACCAACAATTATAACTGAACTAATCCTTATCAATACACAGTTATGAGGGCCCCACCCCAAGAACAGAGATAAGGTAGGTTCAAAAAAATCAACAGTATATACAATGAATATAGTCATTATTCAACTATAGTGTACTGGTACTATAATCACAATCTAGTTAGGTAAATACTTACCTTTTTTACCTATGTATAAATCAAACAATTTAACCTTAGTAGGTATTATTAAAAGTAAAAGTTTAAACATAGAGTACCAGTAAATTTTTACCTTCTGAATTATGTATAAACATATGGTGGATACGATTCTTGACATATCACTTTTGTTACTATAATCACTGCACTCTAAAAATGAAAAGAAAATTTTCATAAACTAATATTTGTGTACATGCGTTGCACGTGTCTAGCGTGTTAATTAGTAAAAATATATACAAAAAAACAAATTAATTTTGCATGTACCCCATACACTCCTATAATCTAAGTAAATCGATCTGTATTTCAGTAATCTTCGTAGGTCGTCAGCCAGACACTTCCAATTTTATCCCTTTTTTTGAGTCTTATGTTTCTTCTCATCTCAAAGATTTTCATTTAACTCTAACTTATGCACCACATGAGAAAGTAGGAACAATCTAAAAGAACTCATTCCACCTACTCTCTTCCTAAATAATTATATTTATGAATTACATAATTAAATATATAGATCAAAAGTAAAAATATAACATTTCAAAATTTAACATGTAAATAGAAATGTCAAAAAAAAAAAAAAAAAAGGATCCTACGTTTTTTGTTTGACAAAGTTGCTAAAAACTTACCCATAACAAAAATAGTTAAGAGTTTCCTTTTAATATATTGTCCTTTTATATTTATGTATAGGAAAAATTAGAATTTAAAATAATTTTATTCCTTCTTGAAATATATATTTTCTTTTAATTAACTTAAGATTTTANAAAATTCTTATAACAAAAGTAGTTAAGAGTTTCCTTTTAATGTATTGTCCTTTTCTATTTATATTAGAAAATATTAGAATGTAAAATAATTTGATTCCTTTTTGAAATATATATATATATTTTAATTAACTTAAGATTTTAGGAATTGAAGACATTTTAGTTCCTTCTCTAAAACGTACTTTTCTCGTTTATTTATGGTATGAATTTTAAGAATATGTTTTTCACTTTTCTAAATCAAGGTCCTACATAGGAAAGTAATTAAATGAGTATTTATAAATATTAGGAAAGTAAATTGAATAATTAATACTATATATAGGAAGATAATTAAATGATTTTGTCCAGTGTGAACTATATTTTAAAGGGGTAAAAAAGACGAACGACATTTCGCTAAGGGCCTTCATGCTTTTAATATAATATAGATATAGATATAGATTAGAAACATATCATTTTCTTTTTCTTTCAAAAAGCAACTAGGTAATTAATTAGGAAATTTGACTGAACTCTGAAGAAGTCATCAATAATGGCGGATCAGCATCAAACAAAATCCAAGTGGAGATTTATTGTCAGCATGTGGTGGTTCAGATGCAGCATCTTAATTAAGTTTCAAATTGAGTCTAAGCATCATAATTAATAATTATTGTACACTTTGAAAATTGGTATGTGCTGACTCAAACACCGTACATAAGCACTTGCAAGAACGTTATTTTCCCCATTAATTTAGTTATAATCCCCTTTTTCAATAAAATTAAGTATTCTATTAATTCAAAAGATGTTCCAAGTATACAAACGATGAGACAATGTTATTTATAATCCATCTTTGGAACACATTTTCCCAAGAGACATCATTTAGAAACGAAATAGAAAATCTAGCTAAACTAAGAGCAATTGCAGATTTTTGTATAATTATTTGGGATTCAAAATATATTGGCGCGACTAATTTAGATTCGCCATGCATAATGCCTATCTGAGGTGAAATCGTCCCCTACCAATATTCCGTTCCTATGACTCAAACATGATGAGCAAGCATTTTCCAAGATTTAACAAGAAATATATCCAATATTTACATGCTCTGATATTATGCAAAATCTTGGTTAATTGTGCAATTGTCATATCTTCATAAACAAATGGAGACGAGGATAGAAAGGTAAAGAAAAATGCAACTCAATAACACAACAAAAAAAACATATGCGCTCCACTAAGTTGAATGCCAATGAACATGTACAAGAATTTGGTGACAACTTATGATATTCCACTAGTGTAAGGTTTGATTTCATTAATCTCTTTTTTGTTTCTCTCATCCTAGATCTTTAATTTAATTAGAAGACAAATAGCTAAAAAAATAAATATGTACATATTATTTTATTCATGACAAATAAATAATTTTAAGTCAGTCGAAATCATTTGCATGAATCCTCATTATTCATGTTTGTGTATGGGCAAAATCGGGGATAAGGTTATCCGATAAAGAAACGAGAGGAAAACACGATCTTACATGGGCTCTAGTAAAGCCGAGGGAATTCACGGATCAGAGCCTGGGGAGGACGAATTGTGCACCCAAGACTGTACATGTCGCTCGAGCAGATCGAAGAGTCGAGACTAAGGGAAAAGACGGTTAGACAAGATAAGCGAGGGGCCACAATATCCGCCCTCAACCGGATATTACGGCGCAAATCTCACCCGATATCAATTACGTATCAATTCGAATTTTCATAGCACACCCTATTTTACACTTGCTCTTTTCATTTCAGATTTATTTAAGATGTCAAATTTCCATTCTGCTCACTTGAACGTTGACGCCGAGTCAGGCCACCACGGTGAAAACAATAATGTGGTACCAAGCAATGACGTAACCCCTGCTGATACTAATGGTGTTCCAATTACTTACCCGGTCGACGCTAACTCACAAGTTGCCATCAACGTCAACCTACCAACTGATCCAGAAAAAAGCATTCGCGGGGTACCCCGGCCATCGTCTCAAGAAGCACCCGAATGAGAAGGTGATGGAGTTAGTTTATGGTTAATTTTTGAAATGATACAAGCCTAGCATGTGGCAATAGCATAATTACAGACTCAAAATCACATCCAGAACCAGACCGAACCCGAGCGAGTCAAAGAAGACGCTCGAAGAGATGAACAGATTATCGTAGAACCGGATGAGTTCGGACCCGAAGAAACTTCCGAGGTAAAAAATGCTCGAAGCACTAACAAAGTGTGTGGAGTCTTGTGAAAAAAGATAGAGGCAAATGACAAAGGTAGAAACTTACAATTCGAGGGTCGACCAGATCCCGGGAGCGCCTCCAATATTAAAAGGGCCGGATTCCAAAAATTTCATTCAGAAACATTTTCCCCCAAGTGCAGCACCGAAACCCAATTCCGAAGTGATTCCGGATGCCCAATATTCCCAAATATAATGGAACCACAAATCCAAATGAGCATGTAACCTCCTACACGTGCGCACAAAAGGTCATGACCTAGAAGACGATAAGATTGAGTCGGTATTATTGAAGAAGTTTGGGGAAACCTTATCCAAAGGGGAAATGATATGGTACCATAACTTACCACTGAATTCTATTGATTCATTTGCTATGCTTCAGATGCCTTCGTTAAAGCCCATGCCGACGCTATCAAGGTTGAGATGAGGAAATTGAACGTCTTCAAAGTCAAGCAAAGAGACAACAGGATACTTAGGGAGTTCGTGTCGAGGTTCTAGATGGAACGGATGAACCTGCCCCTGGTCGCAGATGATTGGGCCTCTCAGGCATTCATTCAAGGGCTCAATCCCCAAAGTTCCATTGCTTCTCAACAATTGAAGCAAAACTTGGTGGAGTACTCGGCGGTTACTTGGGCCGATATTCATAACAGGTATCAATCAAAGATCAGAGACGATGACCCTTCGAGGTGTGTTTACCCTAATAGAACAAACAATATATTTAAAAGAATTACGGACCAGGAGCCAAGGTCGGTCCGAGATCGGTATCAACTGTATAGCTCTGATAGAAGGGGGAACGAACCCGGTCGCCACCCAGCCAGGAACAACAGGAGAAGTGATCAAGGACTTAGCAACCGGTGTCTGGCGAGTAAGAACGCTTTCGACAAATCACTTGGGAGAAGGGAAGCCCCGAGACTATCGGAATATAACTTCAACGTGGATGATGCGACTATAGTGTCAGCCATTGGTCGCATCAAGAAGACCAAATGGCCTAGGCCACATTAGCCAGATCCCGCACAGAGGGATCACAACTTGGTATGTAAATACCACGGAACTCACGGTCACCGGACCGATGATTATCGGCAACTAAGGGAAGAAGTGGCCCGTCTATTCAACAATGGGAATCTTAGGGAATTCCTAAGTGAGCGGGCCAAGATTCATTTCAAAAACAGGGATGCCAACAAACAAATAGAGCAGGGGGAGCCTCAGCACGTGATCAACATGATCGTTGGGGGAGTAGCTGTCCCGCAAGGGCCAATGATAAACCGCACCAAAGTTTTTATCACAAGGGAAAAATGCACTCGGGACTACGTCCCGAAGGGGTCCATCTCATTCAGTGACGAGGACGCCGAGGGCATCATTCAACCTCACAATGATGAACTGGTAATATCTGTACTTATTAATAAATCTCGAGTTAAACATGTGTTAATTTATCCAGGTAGCTCGTCCAACATCATTTGATGGAGGGCCATAGTATAATAGGGATTATTTGACCAAATTGTACCGGCAGTATGAGTATTCAATGGGTTCAACATGGCATGTGAGATGACGAAGGGTTAAATAACCCTACTAGTAAACACTGCCAGGACTACCTAGGAAATGAAATTTTATGTGATCGAGGGGAATATGAGATACAATGCCTTGTTCGGGAGGCCATGGGTCCACAACATGAGAGTGTTGCCTTCAACCTACATCAGGCGTTGAAGTTTCCCACCCCAGGCAGAATCAAAATGGTCTACAGGTAACAACCGGCTGCAAAGGAGATGTTCACTGTTGAGGAAGTGATCCCGGTGCCCACGATCACAATATCAAAAGGTAGGGAACTGGCCGAAAAGGAAGAAACCAAATAGCAATTAGCGGCTCTGGCCTTAACCGGGCCGGGGAAACAATGGAAACATACAGCAAATGAGGAGGATGATTTTGGTGTCCTGGGATCCTTTATAGCACCCGAGGATACCGACGTCACCAAATCGACAATCGAGGAATTGAACTAGGTCATACTGATCGAGTACCTACTGGTCAAAAAGGTATACTTGGGCACGGGGTTAACTCCCCGAGCACAGAAAAAAACTTATTAATTTCCTTAAAGCTAATGCCGATTATTTTGTCCGGCCCCACTTAGACATGCCAGGGATTCCACCAGAGGTGACAACTTACAAATTATGCTTGGATCCAAAATTCCACCCCGTCAAACAGAAGAGGAGGCTACAGCCCGAGATCAAACACGCATTCATCAAAGACGGTATCTAACTTTAAAAATAGGTTCCATTCGGAAAGTTAAATACCCAGATTGGCTAGCTAACATAGTGGTCATGCCTAAAAAAGGAAACAAACTTAGAATGTGTGTAGATTATAAGGACCTAAACAAAGCATGTCCGAAGGATTCATTTCCTTTGCCTAACATCGATTGAATGATCAAGTGATGGTCGGGCACGAGAGATTGAGTTTTCTCGACGCCTATTCCGGGTACAACCAAATACGGATGGACCCGGGTGACCAAGAAAAGACTTCTTTATAACTAAGTTCGGCACCTATTGTTACAACGTAATGCCGTTTGGGTTAAAAAATGTCAGTGCCACGTATCAAAGCCTAGATAACCAGATGTTCAAAGAACAAATAGTCAAATCAATGGAGGTTTATATTGATGATATGTTAGTTAATCCCTGAGAGAAGAGGTCCATTTGAAGAATTTGCAGGAAACCTTCGACATACTAAGGAAATACAACATGAAGCTAAATCCGGAGAAGTGTGCCTTCGGGGTCGGCTCGGGTAAGTTCCTCGATTTTATGGTATCCAACTGGGGAATATAGATCAAACCAGATAAGATAAAGACCATAGAAGATAATACCGTAGTTGACAACATCACGGCAGTACAAAAATTGACCGAGCGGATAGCCGCATTGAGCGGGTTTATTTTAAGGTCATCCGACAAAAGCTACCAATTTTTCTCATTATTGAAGAAGAAGAATAACTTCTATTGGACCCCAGAATATTAGCAGGCTTTAGAAGAAGTCAAACGATACCTATCAAGCCCTCTTTTGCTGCACACCCTGAAGGCGAACGAGCAGTTGTACCTCTACTTGGCAGTCTCTGAGGTAGCGGTAAGTGATGTCCTGGTCCGTGAAGAAGAAGGTACGCAGTTTCCTATTTATTATGTTAGTAGAACCGTAGGCGATGACGAAATAAGGTATCCACACTTAGATAAATTAGCACTCGCCTAACTGAGCGCATCTAGGAAATTAAAACCGTATTTTCAGTGTCACCCCATATGTGTCATGACCTCGTACCTGCTAAGGAATGTTATGCATAAACCCGAGTTCTCGGGCCGACTTGCCAAATGGGTCGTAGAGGTTAGTGGATACGATATTGAGTACAAATCCTAAACTGCTACAAAATCTCAGATTTTGGCAGACTTCGTGACCGACTTTACGTCGGCCTTGATCCCCGAGGTCGAGAAAGAATTACTGCTTGCCTTAGGGACTTGCTCGGGAGTTTAGATCCTATTCACAGGCGATGCTTCTAGTGCAAAAGGGTCTAGGCTAGGAATCGTAATAAAACTGCCTACGGGTAATGTAATATGGAAATTTGTTATAACTGTGAAATTGACTTAAAACAAAGCCGAATACGAGGCTATGATTGCAGGTCTAGACTCGCTAAGAGCCTGGGGCCTGAGGTGATCGAAGTCAAGTGCGACTCCCTTCATTTCATTAACCAAGTTAACAGGACATTTGAAGTAAAAAAGACTAGATGAGGAGATACTTGGATAAGTTGCAAGTGACATTAAACCAATTCAAGGAATGGTCACTACATCATGTAACCAGGGATCAAAATAACGAGGCCGATGCGTTAACTAATCTAGGGTCATCAGTCGATTTCGATGAATTAAATTCCGGAGCAATGGTGCAATTGATAAACTCAGTGATAGAGGAGGGCCACACCGATATATTCTCAACAAGCTTAACTTTGGAATGGAGAAATAAATACATAGACTACCTTCAGAAAGGGAAACTAGCAATGGATTCCAAAGAATCAAGGGCCCTACGTACTAAGGCTGCCAGATTTAGCTTGGTTGGTGGAAAACTATATGGAAGATCGTTTTTCGGTCTGTTAGCAAAGTGCTTAGGTCCGGGGTAGACCGATTATGAGATGAGGGAAGTGCACGAGTGTTACATCTCGCGTTTTCGTACGTTAAGAGTTTCGTCTTCAGTTAATTGACGTAGACTCGGGATGATATTATCTTGAGGTTAACATATTTACGCTATTTATAACAAACGATAAGTGAGTTTCATGAAGGATAAAGGGTACACGAATTAAAGAAAACGAGTTTCGTTGAAAGTGGCTAATTTGGAATAAAATACGAGTCGAGCGATAATACCCGATAATTATGGACTAGTACCATGCAAGATACCATATGACCACGATAGTATGATGTATAAAGTATATTAAAAATAAGTAAAATTTTAAGTAATTTGAGGTAATTCTTAATTTTGCGGGTAATTAGTTAATTACCGGGTAACAGGACATTACCTAATTACCTAATAAGTGGATAAAAAATTAAATATCCCACCCCACCCCACGTGGAAGCTAGCCACATTATCAAGAAATGACTAAGATTCATTCCTTGATTAGGTGTCACAAGGATACAAATTCCTTTCATTTTCAAGAATTTGGATATCAAAGTCTTTCAAATTCCTTTCGTTTTCAAGACTTTGCATTGAAAGACTTGTGAAAGAACGTTAGCCATCCATAACTCCTTCAAACTTTCCATTCTCAAAAACACATTAAAGATCAGATTTTATACTTCAATCAACGTGACTTCTACAATTCCAACAAATTCCAGCGAGAATTTTAATGTTTTAGCAACGGAGAAATTTTGCGGTTCTAAAAAAGTACGGTGCAACTTTTTCCAAGAGCATCATACGGATTTTTCCCTACTCCAGGTATATTAAGGCTATCCTTTCTTTCTCTTTGGCATGATCCAAATTATACAGAAGAAACGAGCAAACGCACAGTTTTCATAAACGAATCTATTCATAGAAATACTAGGGGTCTCTTTGTTCTTGATTCCCATGTGACATATTATTATATCTTCTGTTCATGGGTCTCAAAATAATACAAAGTTGATAAAGTTTATCTGAAAAGAATATTGAGATTTTAAACATATTTTCATGCATTTTATTCATTTATGCATGTACATTGACCCATGACCAGACAACGTTATATATGCGTATTTATATGTATATATTTATGTATATGGGATACGGAAAAAAGGTTACGGCATTATATACGCACCACCACCTGATCAGTTGGTATATATTGATGATGTTGCCCACAGTGGCTGAGACGATATGATGGGATGCCCCCAGTGGCTTGATGATATTATGTACACCCATACTCATACATGACACGACATTTATATGCACGTGCATGACATTATAAATATTTCAGAATTTACAAAGTTATTCAGATTTATAGATGGATCTATTTATTCCATGTTTTATCTATGTCTTTTACGTACTGATTTTCATGCCTTATATACTCAGTACATTTTTCGTACTGATGCCCTATTTCACGGGGCATGCGTTTCATGCCCGCAGGTGCAGGTAGGCAAGATGACGATCCCCCTTCTTAGGATCCTTGATCAGCGAGAGTTGGCGTGCTCCACTTGATCCGGAGCTGCTTTTGATTTTGGTACGATATGCTTGTATATATATAGATGAGTATGACGGGGCTCAGTCCTGTCTTTGTACAATTGTATTTATATTAGAGGTCTGTAGACAGTTATGTAAAGTTGGATAATATATGGCTTTGTCGGCTTTTGGTTTTGGATATATAGTTGTCTATAGAAGCCTTGCCCGCTCGCCCCACTGTATTTCGTATGTTTATGTATATATGTCTTTGGGATAGGTGTCCCTCACGTATATTATTCGTGTTTATATTTTAAACGCCTGCTTAAGGATGTTCGACATGTAGGATTCAGGCACCCATCGCGGCCCATCGATTTGGGTCGTGACAAAAGTAGTATCAGAGCAGTTTTGTCCTAGGGTTGTTTACAGACTATGTCTAGTAGAGTCTTGTTTATGGGTATGTTGTGCACCACACTTATAGACATGAGGCTACAGGACATATAGGATGTTATCCTCTCTTCTTATCTTAGATCGTGCAATATAAGAATTCATGTTCCTAACGATATGTTATATTTTCGGCGATGCCTCCAAAGACTACAGCCGCCCAGAAAGGATAGTCCGTGGCTAGTGAGACTACTAGTCTAGCGCCACGAGTTACCAGTGCTCGGGGAGAGTCTCATAGTGAGATTCTATCTCAGACTTCACATACCCCGCCTTTTCCAGAAGAGTTCCGAGGGGCACAAGCTCCAGCTCCCGCCCTTGTACGTCCAGCTCCTCAGCCAGATGCACCGGGTCAGGAGATGAGAGATGCTATTCAGCTATTAACCGATTAGTAGCCGCACAGGCTCGGCATTAGGAAGTAGGTATTGGTCATGCAGATATGTTCGTCGGTGCGAGGGTTCGTGACTTCATTAATTTAGACCCTCCGGTATTCACTGGGGCATATCCAAACGAGTACCCTCAAGTATTTATTGATAGAATGCAGAGGACATTAAGGGTAATGAAGGCCACTACGACTGAGTCAGTTGAGCTAGCTTCCTATAGACTCCGAGATGTTGCAGTTAATTGGTAATAGTCTTGGGAATTGTCCAGAGGTGAGGATGCACCTCCAGCAGTATGGCAGGAGTTTACAGAAGCTTTTCTTCGTCATTATCTACCACCAGAGCTTAGACGGGCTAGAGTTGATAGGTTCTTAACCCTTCGGCAGGGTAACATGAGTGTTCGGGAGTACAGTCTTCAGTTTGATTCGTTGTCTAGGTATGCTCCAACTATTGTATCTAAGATGGAGGATCGGGTTCACCGGTTCGTGATAGGATTAGAGCCGCACTTGCTTAACGATTGTATATCGGTCTCGCTTCAGCCAGACATGGATATTTCTCGTATTCAAGCATATGCTCAGGGTGTAGAGGAGCGTAAGCAGAAGCAGAGGATGGATCGTGAGCATGATAGGGCCCAGAATAAGAGAGCGAGGTCTTCGGGTCCTTCTGGTGAGTTTCAAGGTGGTCAGAGGCAACAATACTCGAGGTATCCAGCCCAGCCATCGGATAGCGTGCCCCCTCAGTTTGGCGGTAAGAGGTTTGATCGTTCCACATATTCAGGGTCTGGTTAGAATTTCAAGTAAGATGAGGCCGACCTTGCCACGATGTGCTCAATGTGGTAAGCAGCATACCAGGAAGTGTCATATGGGATTAGGTTTTTGCTATAGATGTGGTTATCCGGGCCACGTTTGAGGGATTGTCCGATGAGAGGTGATGCAAGCATAGCTCAGCCAGTGGGATCTGTAGATGGTTCGTTATCATCAGTACGTCCCCCTAGGCAAGGTCCACAAGCACCAATGAGTCGTGGTAGAGGCAGAGGCGGAGCATCTAGCTCGAGCAGTCCTCAGAACCGCCTTTATATGTTGGCAGGACGACAAGATCATGAGTCATCGCCTAATGTTGTTACAGGTATATTATCAGTCTTCTCGTATGATGTATATGCACTGATTGACCCAGGTTCCACCTTATTATACGTTACTCCATTGATTGATAGTAAGCTTGGAATAAAACCTGAATTGGCTGAACCTTTTGAGGTGTCTTCACCTGTTGGGGACTCAGTGATAGCTAAGCGAGTCTATAGGAGTTGTATAATAGTAGTTCATGGTCGATCTACCATAGCAGACCTAATCGAGTTAGATATGGTAGAATTTGATGTTATAATGGGTATGGATTGGTTGGCTTCTTGTCATGCCAACGTTGATTGTAGAGCAAAGATAGTCCGATTTCAATCTCCAGGGGAGCCTATTTTGGAGTGGAAAGTTAATACGGCATCGCCGAGAGGTAGGTTTATTTCCTATCCCAAGGCAAGGAAGATGATCAGTAAGGGCTATATTTATCACTTAGTTCGGGTTCAGGATATGGAAGTAGAGTCACCAACCATTCAGTCCATCCCTGTCGTTAATGAGTTTCCCGATGAGCTTCTGGGTCTTCCGCTAGAGCGAGAAATTGAGTTCGCCATTGACCTACTACCAGATACTCATCCAATATCTATTCCTCCCTATAGAATGGCCCCCGCAGAGCTGAAAGAGTTAAAGGAACAACTAAGGGACTTGCTTGAAAAAGGCTTTATTAGACCTAGTACATCACCGTGGGGAGCACCGGTGTTATTTTTGAGGAAGAAAGATGGTTTCTTACGGATGTGTATTGATTATAGATAGTTGAATAAGGTGACGATCAAGAATAAGTACCCGCTCCCAAGGATTGATGATTTATTTGATCAGTTGCAAGGTGCCAAGTGTTTTTCAAAGATAGACTTGAGGTCCGAGTACCATCAGGTAAGTGTTAAGGATGAAGATATTCCGAAGACAGCATTCAGGACCAGATACGGGCACTTGAGTTTCATGTTATGTCGTTCGGTTTGACCAATGCCCTAGTAGTTTTCATGGATTTGATGAACCGTGTGTTCAGGCCCTTTTTAGATCTGTTCGTAATTGTATTTATCGATGATATATTGGTGTGTTCTCGTTCAGAGGCTGAACATGCAGATCATTTGCGTACTGTGCTCAAAACTTTACAAAAAGGGAAGTTGTATGCAAAATTCTCTAAATGTGAATTCTAGTTAAACTTTGTAGCTTTCCTGGGCATATCATTTCGGGTGAAGGCATCCGGGTGGATACGCAAAAGATTGAAGCAGTAAGGACTTGGCCTAGACCCACAACACCGACGGAGGTTCGTAGCTTTCTCGGTTTGGCAGGCTATTACATGAGATTTGTTGAGGGATTTTCTTCCCTTTCAGCACCTTTGACAAAATTGACTCAGAAGAGAGCAAAGTTTCAACGGACTGATGCTTGCGAACGGGGTTTCCAGGCATTGAAGGACAAATTAACTTCAGCACCGGTTCTAACGCTCCTAGAAGGGACCGATGGTTATGTTGTCTATTGTGACACTTCAGGCATTGGATTGAGTGGTGTCCTGATGCAACATGGGAAAGTAATTGCGTATGCTTCAAGGCAGTTAAGGAAGCATGAGCGGAATTATCCGACCCACGACCTTGAGTTAGCTGCGGTTGTCCATGCACTTAACATATGGCGGCATTATTTATATGGTGTTCATGTTGATATATTCACATATCATAAAAGCCTGCAATATATCTTCAAGCAAAAAGAGTTGAATTTGTGATAGAGGCGATGGCTTGAGTTATTGAAAGATTACGAAGTTATCATTCTCTACTATCCAGGGAAAGCTAATGTTGTAGCAGACACCTTAAGTCGCCGATCTATGGGTAGCTTAGCACGTGTAGAGGCTGAAAAAAGGTAATTAACTAGAGAGATTCATCAACTGGCTTGATTAGGGGTTCGGTTAGTAGACTCTAGCAATGGTGGAGTTGTGCTCCAAAATACTGCAAAATCATCTCTCATAGCTGAAGTAAAGGAGAGGCAGTACGATGACCCACAGTTGGTCAAGTTGAGAGAGCCAGGTCCGCAGCAGAAGAAGCCGTTGATAGAACTCAAGGGAGATGGAGTTCTCAGATACAGGGGTCGTTTAGGTGTTCCAGATGTAGCAGGGCTACGAGATAGGATTATGTCAAAGGCGCATTATTCGTGATACTCCATTCACCCTGGGTCAACGAAGATGTATCATGACATTAAGGAGGTGTACTGGTGGAACGACATGAAGAAGAACATTGCCGAGCTTGTCACTCAGTGCCCTAGTTGCTAGCAGGTGAAGATAGAGCACCAGAAGCCCGGAGGGCTAATGCAGACTATAGAGATTCCGACATGGAAATGGGAGGCGATAAATATGGACTTTATCACGGGTTTACCTCGTTCTCATCGTAAGTTCGATTCCATATGGGTAATAGTCGATAGGCTTACGAAATCAGCTCATTTCCTACAGGTCAGATCTACATATACAACAGAAGATTATGCAAAGTTATATATTAAACAGATAATGCGACTACACGGAGTACTGGTATCTATTATATCTGACCGTGGGGCCATTTTACAGCACATTTTTGGAGGTCATTTTAGATAGGTCTAGGAACTTAGGTGAAGCTAAGCACAACTTTTCATCCACCGACTGATGGACAAGCCGAGCGCACAATTCAGACGCTCGAGGATATGTTACGAGCATGTGTATTGGATTTTAAGAGAAGTTGGGATGAACATCTACCTCTTATCGAGTTTGCATATAATAATAGTTACCACTCCAGTATCCAGATGGCTCCGTACGAGGCTTTGTATGGGCGCAGGTGCTGATCTCTTGTAGGGTGGTTTGATGTTGGAGAATTTGTGTTACATGGGCCAGGCCTGGTTCAGTAAGCATAGAAAAAGTAAAGCTGATCCGGGATCGACTGTTGACAGCTCAGAGTCATCAGAAATCATATTCTGACGTGCGGCGATGAGATTTAGAGTTCAGGGTTAATGACTGGGTATTCCTAAAGGTATCACCTATGAAGGGTGTGATGAGGTTTGGCAAGAAAGGAAAACTTAGCCCACGGTATATTGGGCCTTATAGGATCATTCGGAGAGTGGGCCAAGTAGCTTATGAGTTAGAATTGCCCTCGGAATTGGAGTTTGTCCATCCGGTTTTTTCACGTATCTATGTTACGGAAGTGCATTGGCGATCCTACCCGAGTGGTGCCCACGGATGATGTACAGATAATAGAGGACTTGTCATACGAGGAAATTTTGGTTGCCGTCCTAGACCGACAAATCCTCTAGCTACAGAATAAGGAGGTAGCCTTCGTGAAAGTACTTTGGAGAAGCAAAAATGTGGAAGAAATGACTTGGGAGGCCGAGGAATATATGAAATCTAGATATCCCTACTTATTTCCTCCTCCAGAGAAGGGTCCGACTGAGACGTCATAACCTCAAGGTACGTGTACGGATTCTTGTGTTAGTTATTGTCATTGGTTATGTGAAGCCATTGTCGTTATTGATGATTGTGATCCTATGTGGCGTTGAATTGTTAAGCTTCCACAGGGAAAGTTGGTAGTAATATTGTTACAAAGGCGACTCTGCCAAAGTTATATAGATCCCAGGGAATTAAACATTCGAGGATGAATGTTTCTAAGGGGGGAAGGATGTTATATCTCGCGTTTTCGTACGTTAAGAGTTTCGTGTTCAGTTAATTGACGTAGACTTGGAGATGAGATTATCTTGAGGTTAACGTATTTACACTATTTATAACAAGCGATAAGTAAGTGTCATGAAGGATAAAGGGTACACGAATTAAAGAAAACGAGTTTCGTTGAAAGTGACCAATTTGGGATAAAATACGGGTTGAGCGATAATACCCGATAATTATGGAGTAATACCATGCAAGGTACCATATGACCATGATAGTATGATGTATAAAGTATATTAAAAATAAGTAGAATTTTAAGTAATTTGAGACAATTCTTAATTTTGCGGGTAATTGGTTAATTACTGGGTAACGGGACATTACCTAATTACCTAATAAGTGGATAAAAAATTAAATATCTCACCCCCACCCACGTGGCAGCTAGCCACATTATCAAGAAATGACTAAGAGTCATTCCTTGATTAGGTGTCACAAGGATACAAATTCCTTTCATTTTCATGACTTTGGATATCAAAGTCTTTCAAATTCCTTTCATTTTCAAGACTTTGCATTGAAAGACTTGTGAAAGAACATTAGCCATCCATAACTCCTTCAAACTTTCCATTCTCAAAATCACATTAATGATCAGATTTTATACTTTAACCAACGTGACTTCTAAAATTCCAACAAATTCCAGCGAGAACTTTGATGTTTTAGCAACGGAAACATTTTGCGGTTCTAAAGAAGTACGGTGTAACTTTTTCCAAGAACATCATACGAATTTTTCCCTACTCCAAGTATGTTAAGGTTATCCTTTCTTTCTCTTTGGCACGATCCAAATTATACAGAAAAAACGAGCAAACACACAGTTTTCATAAACGACTCTATTCATAGAAATACTAGGGGTCTCTTTGTTCATGATTCCCATGTGACATATTATTATATCTTATGTTCATGGGTCTCAAAATAATACAAAGTTGATAAAGTTTATCCGAAAAGAATATTGAGATTTTTAACATATTTTCATGCATTTTATTCATTTATGCATGTACATTGTATACGCGTATATACGCGTATTTATATGTATATATTTATGTATATGGGATACGGGAAAAAGGTTACGGCATTATATACGCACCACCACCTGATCAGTTTGTATATATTAATGATGTTGCCCACAGTGGCCGAGACGATATGATGGGATGCCCCCAGTGGCTTGATGATATTATGTACACCCATACTCATACATGACACGACATTTATATGCACGTTCATGACATTATAAGCGTTTCAGAGTTTACAAAGTTATTCAGATTTATAGATGGATCTATTTATTCCATGTTTCATCCATGTCTTTTACGTACTGATTTTCATGCCTTATATACTCAGTACATTTTTCGTACTGACGCCCTATTTCACGGGGCCTGCGTTTCATGCCCGCAGGTGCAGGTAGGCAAGCTGACGATCCCCCTTCTTAGGATCCTTAATCAGCGAGAGTTGGCGTGCTCCACTTGATCCGGAGCTGCTTTTGATTATGGTACGATATGCTTGTATATATATATATATTCAGTCCCGTCTTTGTATAGTTGTATTTCTATTAGAGGTCTGTAGACAGTTATGTACAGTTGGATAGTATGTGGCCTTGTCGGCTTTTGGTTTTGGATATATAGTTGTCTATAGCAGCCTTGTCGGCTCGCCCCACTGTATTTCGCATGTTTATGTATGTATGTCTTTGGGATAGGTGTCCCTCACGTACATTATTCATGTTTATATTTTAAACGCCTGTTTAAGGATGTTTGACATGTAGGATTCAGGCACCCGTCGCGGCCCATCGATTTGGGTCGTGACAATGAGGATACTTGCGGGAGCCATTTGGGGGGCAGAGTCCTTGGTTAGGAAATTGATCAAAGCTGGTTATTACTGGAACGAGATGGAATAGGATGCGAAAGAATTCATTCAAACGTGTAACGAATGTCAGAGGAACGCCCCGATGATCTATCAACCAGGGGAGATGCTTCACCTGGTCCTTTCCCCCTGGTCGTTCTGAAATGGGGAATGGACATCGTCAGTCCCTTGCCGTGGGCACCCGGCAAAGCACATTACATCTTACTTATGGCCGATTATCTCTCCATGTGGGTTGAAGCACCGGAGTTAGAGAAAGTTAAGGAAAAGGAGGTCATTGTCTTCATCTAGGATCATATAATATGCCGGTTCGGGATACCGGTTGAGACCACGTGTGACAATGGGAGGCAGTTCAGCGACGACAAGATTAATAAGTTTTTTGAGGATCACAAAATCAAAAAGATTTTATCGATGCCCTACTACCTGAGTGGGAACGGTCAAGAGGAATCAACAAGCAAATATATACTCCAGAGCCTGAAGAATAGATTGACCGACTCAAAAGGGAAATGGAGAGAAAATTTACCCGAGGCCTTATGGGCATATAGAACGACTTCGGAGTCTAGAACTGGTGAAACATCGTTCTCTCTAGTCTACGGCGCGGAAGCTCTGATTCCAATAGAGGTAAGGGAACTGAGACTAAGGTTCCAATATGCTATAGAGACATCAAATGACGAGGCCATGGCCACGAGCTTATACTTAGCGGACGAAAGGCGATAAGCTGCCTTAGTCCGATTAGCGTCCCAAAACAACACATAGGGAGATATTACAATCGAAGGACAGGCCTTCGACACTTTCAAGTCGGGGACTTGGTACTGAGGAGAGATACACTACATATCAGGAATTCGAATGACGGGAAACTAGGATCGAATTGGGAAGGACCATACAGAGTCACTGGTATAACCAGGAAAGGCTCGTACCAGCTCGAATCCAGAAATGGGGTACAACTACCCAACAATTGGAATGTGGAACACTTAAAGCGCTACTATTGCTAAGGTATGAACACAATCTTCTTTGTGGATTATTACTCTTTGAACTAACCCGCGCAGGTACACAGTCAAAATCAAATCTAAGGATTAGGTCTGAAAGCAAGCATTGAACTATTTTTTCGTTGGACCGGTTTTTTTCCGAAATGGGTTTTACGACAAGGTTTTTAACGAGGCAACAGTAAAATGTGCTACCCTAGTTTTGAAGAGTGGCATGAGCCCGGGGACTGCGGATCACTCGTATTAGACCAATAGTATCCGAGCCCTCACAAATTCAATCTCGAATACTAAGGGGCCACCATACCCTAAGTCAAGGTCCTGAGTTCGGAAATCTAGAAGGCATTTTTCATTCGATATTTAAAGCCAAGGTTTGAATATTAGGATTAATTGTAAGAGTCAAACGAACCATGCTTGTGTAGCTCATTCTTGCCATGGCAGATAGCTTTTGTACCTTCGATTATTTACACTACGTTTAAAGCAATAAAAGAGGGTTTCCTTCTATGTTTCATCGGTTCACATTTGCACCAGCAATATTATCGTTAAGTTACTTAGAGTGAATATTGGGTTCAAAACCCTTAAGCCTACAGGCCTCCGCGAACCGGGGACTACTACCTGATAATAAGATTGGGGAATTAGGGCTACAAAATCTCGGAGGCACTGAGCCTAATAATCATGTCCGGTTAAAACGTTCAAATATTTTAACAAAGACTTTATTTTTTATTGGGTCCTCCAAAGTAAAAGCAACTCAGAGTTGTTACTTAACCCAGGACTCATCCAGGCTTTGGGGGAACGAACAGTCTAAGCTATGTCAAATTCTATGCTAAGGCATATATGTTATATTTTAAAGACTAAAACACAAGTTGTAAGTCTTGAACATAAGCAAATACTGAAAAGTAAAAGACACAATGTATAGCCGAAGAGAAATTTCTTATATATCTACCAAAAGGTATTTACAGAGGCGCCATGAAACGACCCCAAAACACAAAATATGAAGCTATAAATAAAAAACAAAAATAAACTAAGGCATTTCCTGCCTAGTCCTCGTCGAAGCCCGACTCGCAGCCCGAACGATCGGGCTGATATCTCGCTCTGGCCGCAGCTTCAAGCTTCTTCGCCTCTTTGATCTTGGCCGCCAGTTCAACTCCGCGAGATTGGATATCCTCGAGGGTCTCTCTCCGAATTAGCCATTACATATTCGGCCTTCGTTATTACACGGGTCTCGGCTACCTCCACATAGTTCTTATACTGGGCCAGCATGTTCTGGACTTCAGAGGTCTCGTTCGAAGCCGCCTCTAACTTGGACATCAGCGCAGTGTATTCTTGGCCGAGAGTGACCCGCTCAGTAACGACTGAGTCCATTTGCCAACTTTTTCCCTCATCACCCGGATCTTATCTTTGATCGATACCAAATCCTCCTTGGTGGCATCCTTCTCTGAGGCCAAGAGATCCATTTTACTCTTTAGCTCCTCGGTTAAGGCTTTGACCTTGTTCATTTCGACCTTAAGTTGGTCGATCAGGTCTATCTTCTCTTGGACCTGCGAGGTTGTGGCATTAGAAGTTGCACTTAGCCTCTCGTTATTAATCTCAAACACTTATCTTTTCAACCAGGAGGGCATATTTCCGTTTCACCTTTGAGGATTCTTTTTGAGCTCTTTCCAGCACGGCTTGGAGGACACAGTGGTCCCTGAGATCCTCATCTTTTTGCTCTAAAAGAGATTTGTGCATTTCCTTTTTCCGAACCTGCTCCTTGAGCTCTAACTCAAGGTGGCTCACCTCCATCTGAAACCGGTGGAAGCTCTCATGATGAAGCACCGAAGACCAAGGCACAAGAAAATGTCGAAATATTAAAATACGCTAAGGCAAAATGGACTTTTTAAAGATGTGAGGGGAATAAAACATACCATGTTCAGCACTTGTTGTGCCTTGTTGAAGAGGCTCGGTAGGTCCACCTCGTTCATCTTCGTTTGGTCCTCATCGGTCACCAAGGAATGAAGGTATCTGGCCACACCAACCGGCTCATATAGCATCCTGGTATCTGTCGGTACCATAAACATGACCGTCTTCTTGCGGTCAAGGTCGGCACTCGGGGCGGGGAATTGCTTCACAAGGTTTGGGCTTAAACTCAGCCTGCCTGAGCCTGATAGTACGTCCTTTCCCAGGATTTCCAAATGGCCGAAACTGAAGTAGTCCTCCAGCGTACCGATGTCAATACCTTCAAAAAATAGGTTAAGGGCCTCATATGCGGCCCGTGATGCCTCGATCAACTTTTCTGTAACGGCCTGAGCCTCATTGTAAAGAGGCTCCGTGTGGGACGGTGACACTTCTTTCGAAACTGGAGTAGCTTCTCGAAAGGCAGTAGCCACAGGCTTTTACTCGAGCTCCCGAACTGAAGAGGGTTCGGCCTTATGGTGGCCTCCCTCCGGTGCTGCTCGCTCTTCTGCAGCGACGGGCGCCTTATGGGCGACAAACTCCATATCTTCATATTTAGGGTAGTCCCTAAGGCGGTAAAGAGAATAAGGGTCCAGTATCATGGCCTGAGTACTCTTTTGGACCCTGACCACAATCCTTTTTTCTTGGCCTCAGCGAGAGCGTCTGAGGTGTTAGGGGACCTTTTCTTCATTCCTTGTTTTCTACTCCTTCTTCGCAGCAGCCTCAGTGGCAGGTTGTACCATGGCAGAGAGTTTTGTAGATGGGGATGAGAACATCCATTGTCTGAAGCTTGGTGGTCTTGGGAAAACCAGGGACTTAGTCAAAATGACTGTGGAATGAAAAGAAAATTCAATCAGGAGAAGAAGGACACTCACCATGGGAACGAGCCTCCCGTTTTACTATTGAAAGTTTGCGCCACTCGCGCTTGGAGTATGTCAATTGATTACAGATTCCCTCAACCCACTCCTCGAAACGGGGGACTACATTAGGGACTCGGGTGACCGCTGCACAATGGAAAAGCCGGGTGATAAGAATGAAGAATAAATCAAAAGAATTATTTTGACAACTTAAGAGGAGATGAACTTACGTGTTGAGTTCTACTTCTCAAGGAACGGCAGGAAATCGAAGGGGGTGAGATCTTCGGTCTTTACCCAAACAAATCTCCCCTGCCAATCTCAGTCCTTGTTTTCGTTGATGCTTGAGAAGGGAGCCTTCTTTGCCCGTCGGGCAAGCTTGATTAACCCTCATCGGAAGATTCGGGGTTGTAGACGCGAAGCAGATGGTCGATAGTAAAACGGGTCACCTCCGTGTTATTGGCTAAGTGATAAAGGAGAATCATGATCCTCCAAAGGATGGATGGATCTGCCTGAGGCAGACCTAGTACCTTTTGCAAAAATCTAGGACTATCGTATCCACCGGGTCAATCATGAAGGGGTATGTATAAACGCTTAAGTACCCCTCCACGTGCGTGGTGATGTCCTCATCAGTTCTGGGATGACTGCTTCCTTGCCTTCCCACTTGCAATCCTCCCGGACCGTCGGGAGCATGTCTTCGGTGATGGAATAGATATATCTCCACACCTCCTCACCTCGATCTCCTTGTTTAGAAGCTTTTTCGACCTTAAAGTCATTGTCTATAGAGCAGCTTCCGGGGATAAAATCTTTAAGAGAAGGTCCCGGGGCTGCTACCAGGAGGTCGCTTCGACGTCTGCAGCCGGGGTAGAAGTAAAAGCGATGTGTTGAGGCACAGATTTTGAAGTTTTCGCCATTGTTATTTGGGAATATGAATGTTTGAAGACTGGTGTATGAAGCTTTGAAGATGGGTATAAAGATTTGAAGGTTTGGCTTGAACATTTGACAAAATATGAAGATTGAGGATGAAGAAATGAAGATGTGAAGAATAATTTGTGAAGAATTGAGGGAATGATGAACAAATAAAACTTTCAAGGGTAACTCAAGAAGATTCTAAATCCGAAAGTAAAAAGTGAAAAAAGGAAACCGAAGCTTTTATAGGAGGGAAATGTTTAATGCGTGAAGTTTTGCATTCGATGCCCGCCGATGATGGTCAACCTACGGCTGACACGTGTCGGAAGTCAGAATAACGCGGTTGATGGGACTGACTCATCAACCCGTTTGTACCATACGGAGGAAGAAACCGGGGTCAGTTAGTCACTTCTCGTCATTTCGGTAAATCTGCTCTCCGAAAAGTGATGGGCATATCTGTGTACGGGTAACGGGGATAAAGTTACCCCTGTTTTGCGGTAAAGAAACGAGAGGAAAGCACGATCTGACATGGTCTCGAGTAAAGCTGAGGGATTCCACGGATCAGAGCCCGGGGAGGACGAATGGTGCACCCGAGACCGGATACGGCCGAGCATTGGGCTCGAGTAGAGTGAAGAGCCGAGACTAAGGGTAAGGACGATTAGACAAGATAAGCGAGAGGCCGCAATATCTTCCCTCAACCGGATATTACGGCGCAAATCTCATCTGGTCAACTGCATATCAGTATTTACTGGAAGGAAAAGATCTTTTTGCTTATTTAGACTTGTACTAGGATTGAAACTCCCCTACTATATAAAGGGGAGAGCAATAAAGTTAATTTTTGTTCTAGCTATTGTTTAAAGTGTTCTTCAGTTGCTTGTTTGTTGAGTTGCAGTCCGTTCCGAGGGCTGGATCGGAACCGATTTCCAAACATCCATTGCAAAGCTATACTTAATCATCCATCGCATTTAGTTTGATCGCTTTATTTTTTTTTTAATTCAATTATTTATTGTTTTGGGTTAATTCGTGTTAAATTAAATCACATATCCTTTAAACCGCGCATAAATTTAATTATTACTCATTTTAAGGGTAAACAATATTCTCGCTCGTAATGCACTTATCCTCGTATTTTGAATCTAGTCATTCTTTTTATTCCAAGAGATAAAAATGTTATTACTATTATTGTAATTCTATTTTTTCACATAAAAGAAATTATAAAGATGAATACTCAAAGTACTCTTACTAACTATCAAGGACACTGAGGAATAAATAGGATTCTTTCACCTTTAAATATTGGTTTTTTTAATTGGTCTTACGTAGCCAAAATACGAACTAATCGGGACCCCAAAATAAATATCAGATACCAGATAAGAAAGAAAAAGAAAAAAAAGAAAGAGAGAGTACTCTTACCACATGTTGGAAAATGGGTTGAGTGCAAATACAGCCTTATATTAAAACCCTAGGATACCCTGCACTAGGGTATACTCCAAGAGAAGAAACACAAAGCTTACAGCTCATAAATCTCAAATTTTAATCATTGATCGTACCATGTTTTTGCTTTGACTGTTCAAAACTCAAACTTCAATAATAACTTCTTCTAAACAAAACAATAAAAGAAAAAGAAAAACAACTTCGGCAGATCCGCACCACTAGATAAGCTTAAAACATTAATAGTTTCTATCGATATTATTTGTTTTTAAAAAAAAAATCGCACATTATTTAAAAAAAACTATAAAATAATACTAATCATAAGAGTATTTATCTAAATCATCATTTATTTCTCCTTAAATATTTACTAAATTAATAATCCACCAATTAGAACAGTACACATAGATCTGAAGAAGAAAAGAAAGTAATAAATGACTAATTATTTTTCTAAATCGTAAAATATTTTGAACAAATTCAATTTGTCAAAAAGACGGTTAATTGGAACTAGACGGAGTCAAAAAAGGTCATTTGATTTTGAAAATGTATTGCTTCAAAGTTGAAAGAAACTAGACTAATTTTTTTAATTAATAAACATTGGATACTCTAAAATTCTAATGGTTTGTTTGAAATAATAAAATCTAACGACAAGATACAGTGAGGAAAAAAGCATCTCACAGAAAAACACAGGAACATAGAAATCACCATAGTCATTGTCTATCGAAGAAGTGAAACACAAATAATATTTCAATAATTTAAATGACCCACCGACCATTTTGAGAAAATGACATCGAAATTTCAACAACATTTGTATCGCAACTGTCAAATTTTTCAAATCCTTTTCACATTTCTATCCACATACCTTTGGACACGTCAGATTAAAATATTACATTCGTTCTCAAGTATTAGCCATTTTAATAAATTAAATTTGTCTAAATACTTGATGTTTTAAAGAAATAAATTTGTTCCAATTAATGCATGTAATTTAGACTTTTTAAGAAGTGTGCAATTATCTTTTGATTAAGGCTATTAAATATCTTTTTAAGAAGTGTGCAATTATCTTAAAAGACAAATAACATGGACTAGATAGATTTTTTTTTATTCCGACCCAAAAAACAAGAATATTAATGGTCAAAGTACGTACGTTCTGAAGTGAATTAAATCGATTCTTTAATTTTTTGAAATAAAATTTTGTATATTTAAAAATAAATGAGAATCCTTCAAATTATGATATTTTGCAGTTAAAAGTACCTAAAAAAAGGTTTTACAAAAATAGCAGTCAAAGAAAAATTATTGACATCCGATTAGTAACTACGCCACAAAAGAGAGTGAAAAATCTTAGCACCTTATGGGAGAAACAGAAGAAGTATTGCACGTAAACAATAAGGACTTTGTGGAGTGGTAAGTATTCAGTCATATTTAATCAAAAAGTTTAGGTTCAAATGCCGAGTTTAAAGTCGTTTTTATTAAGGAGTATTTTACCTCTTATGTAAGACTTTTAAATATAATTTCAAATTTAATCAGGCCAAATACAAATATAGAATATCGACGACAATACTAAAAAAATATTGCATGTAACATTGTTTAGGGCTTCATCCTCATAAAAGCTGATGATATCCAAAAGGATGATCAACTATAGATAGCCAAAAGGAGATCATGAAGAATTAAATTGGTTCAAGAATATACCCAATAATGGAGTGCCACAACAGCATTACAGGAGTATACATATCATAATATTATCATAGCAAACAGTTAGACGTAAGCATTCCCATGTATGATGCTACTAAAAAAAAAAATTAAATTAAAGAAACACTTGTCAAATTCAATTTTCATAAAATAGGTAAACCCTACCAAGTCCCATCATTGTCCCTTTTTTCCCAATATTTAAACTTTATAAAAGAAACAAATTTAATTCACTTTGCATGACAAGAGGTCACAGGTTTGAGTAGTGGAAGTAAGGGTAAAGTTATCTCAATGTAACCTATATATTACATGTTCGAGCCGTGAAAGCAATCACTATTACTTGTATTAGGGTAGACTATCTATAACACACTCTTGGAACGCGTCCCTTCCTCGAATCATGCGTGAATACAAGGTGCTTTGTGCACCTGACTGTTGCCTGACAAGAGATTAGACATAGACCCTACCAATTTAAAATAAAATAAAAACAGTTAAAAAGTGAATATATGAACGAGAGGATAAATATGTATACCCCACAAATTTAATAATAGTTAAAAAGTAAATGCATTAAAAAGGGTGTAGCATTGTCATGAATTATGATTCCCTTTACTGCTATAAATAGATGCCAACTTCATTTTGTCTAGCCTCATGAACAAATTTTGCCCATTCCCTTCTTAAAAAAATCTTGAAAACTCTCTTTTCTTTTCTCAATGAAAGTTTGATAGAGCAAGAGTGGATCAACATCACAAAGTTCATTGAAGGCCAAGGAAATTAAAATGGAGTATTACATGGATGAGAAATGGAAATTATCAAAAGAAGATCCTAACAATCATTCTTATAATTCCTCCTCAAAATCATCACTAAGGAGAAGCTATTCACAACATTGTCCTATAAGTTCAGATCCAAGTCATCTCCCAAGGAGTTTCTCAACAAAGACTAGTACTTCTTCTTCTTCAAAGTCTAGACTTTCAAAGAGTTCATCCCAAAGGTCATCTACCAATTTTAAAAGTAAGTGTAGTACCATGGCCAAGGAACAAAAGGCAAAGTTTTATATTGTAAAAAGGTGCATCGCGATGCTTGTACGATGGAACAAGCATGACAAGCACAGAGATTCTTGACAGCGACTGAACTTTTCTCAACGACCCTAGGATTGTGGCGACTTTTGCAGTTTATGTGGCAGCTAGACTTTAGCTGCCACAAAAAGTCTGATTTCTTGTAGTCATGAAGATAATGATAGTAAATTTAATTTCTGCAAGGAAGAGTCTTATTTTCTCCTAATTTTCCTTCTACTTGCAAGATGGATCTTGGTTTAATTTGTGATCAAGATAAGTTTCTCTTGCACATGTAGTATTGAGAAGAATTTATCATAGTAAAACTCTTTCTATGTATTTGGATTAGAATGTTACTTCAGCAGGGAGGGTAGTGAAACTGCAAGGGTACCACATTGCAAAAAATTGTAATATATGATAGTATCAATATTGATTAAATTTGCATTATTGCATTCTGCTAAAAACCATGTCACATGGTGTTACAAGAAAATAGGTTTTCATTGTCT
>NC_031990.1:81535064-81637960 GCF_001879085.1 Nicotiana attenuata
CCTCCCACCCTAGTGTAGAAAGATTCCTTTTTGCAATTGGAACTACAAATTATAAGAGACATGACAAACTATATCTGCCTAGAAATGGTCACCATTTGTCCCCTTAGAATCAGTAAAAGGTGGCAGCATATACAGTATATGATAGCAAAATCACACCTCAGTCCAATTATTGAATTGGAAATTACACATGACCTTTCGTTCAATAATAGTAAAAAGGTATCATTCATATCCTTTGTAAGGATAAACATTTCACTTTTTATTTTTTCTAGAAGGTGTGTATGTTATGGTAGGAAAAAGTTTTTTATGGACAATATATTTCGTGAAAATTTTGTTTATATAAAAAGAATGGGTGTTCTGAACCATCTTTAATGTTCTGTTGGATAGAAAAGTAAATGATCTAAGGATATGGAAAAACAATAATATTTAATTTGGTGAAATTTTCAAATATTTAAGATCCATAATAGTGTCTAACTATTAATTAAAGAAGTGATATGAAATAATAATTGAGATATTTTGACTAGAATATGACGTCAACCATAAGTGAAAACAAGTCACTTCCTTATTTCTTAGGGAAAATTATTTCGGCGGTAGATAACATTAAATATCTTAGGAAAACCAAACATTGAGAAATTATTTCCTTATGAAAAAAATGTTTTTCAGTACTACATTCCTTATTACACTACAAAGTATTTACTTGATCACTGTATTATAACTTGTTACAATAAGTTATTTATACTTCTTTTTTTCCAGGTTATCATATCAGATTTACTATAAATTATTATATACTGTTGTAGGTATATTAACTTAATGGTGTGAAATAATTATACATTATGATCAATGCATAAAAATTAAATTTTATGAAAAAATTCACCGACAGATCCTCTTTAAATAAATTAATTTCACCTCGTCAATTCGATGGTACATGTTTACTTGACACTTGCTAGGTAATGTCATTCTCCTCAGTACTCCTCCTCAAACTAGGTGGCATAAATAAATTTAGAACACCTAGCTTGGGCATTAGAAACTCAATGCACCTTATCCGATGCTGTCGTCAAAATATATCTGCTAACTGACTTTTAGTAGGCACAAACTTAACTTGGCAAGCCTTTGTTGAATTTTATCTCTTATGAAGTAACTACATATTTGAATGTGGTTTGTCCTTTTATGAAGTACTGGATTTGAAGCTATCTAAATAGTTGCTTTGATGTTTGTGAAGATGTTCATTAGTAGTTCTATCTCAACTCTAATGTCTTTAAATAATCCGACAGATGGTGATGACACCTAACGTTTAAGATTAAGTGAGCTAATCACACAATAATATAAAATAATGAAACAAGACATAAAAAGACTGAATTAACATAAACAGCGGAATAAAGCTCTAACAGATGGCTAAAACAGCGATACATAAACCAAACTCCCAAATCAAGTATTACAGAGTCATGAGCTCTAAAAATTAAATACAACAAGATGTCTCAATAGTACAATATTATCTTAGTGCATAAATAACAGTATGAAGTAAGTGAAGGGGGCCCCAAAGAGTCCTGTGACGGTCATGCAATACTACCTTGACTCATCTAGATAAATAAATCTGCTCACTCCCGCAATCCGTTGCTGCTAACACTCGGATCTGCATAAAAATATGAAGAATCATAGTATGAGTATGGGACAACATGTGCTTAGTAAGTATTAAGACTAACCTGGATGAGTAGTGACAAGGTTCAAGTCATGTGATACTCACTAATCAAACAACATATGCAATATACACAATAATTTGCAGCAAGAATATAACAAGATGCAATATCATCAACTCAACAAATCAAGATATATCAACTCAACATAGGTAAAACAACCTTAACAATCGAATTCTCAGTCAATAACATAGGCATAGAGTGTCAAGTTAAAATTTAACATAGAACTATATAAAAATACATAACAAGACATAAAGGATTTACTTGCATGACCAAGCTTCCACCCTTACACTCAACTCCCATCATTCGCCTCCACATCAAAATCAAACAACATCAGTCAAGGTACCACAGTCCGCGTGTACACCATATAGAGAGAAATATGGGAGGGCCACCCTGGGGGGATAGATCCATATCCATATGCTGCACGATAAAGACCTCGTGCCATAACAATAACTGCACGGTAAAGACCTCGTGCCATAATAATAACCGCACGACAAAGACCTCGTGCCATAATAATAATAATATCATCATAACCGCCTGTCAAGAACCTCGTGCCATAACACCAACAATATTATCGTAACCGCACAACAAATAACTCGTGCCACAACATCATAACATCACAATATCTACATGGAAGAGAACTCGTGTCAACACCAATTCAATCCGCTCAACATGTCTATATGTGCCATAATCATAATAAATTTAAGATCACAATTTATCGTCAACGAGATATATTCTCATAATTCATCAATAAGGCTCACAAGGACATAATAATAATAAAGTGCGAAAGTATGCTTGAGCTATGAAAATATGACTACAGCTAAATCAATATAGCAATAATTTCACAAATACCAATCTTGGATAAATAGGAAATAATAATCCTAAATATGATCTCTAGCATGAAAGGACAAGCCCACGTAGTCATACAAATGATTTTACGTGTATTATAGAGCTCACACGATCAAATAAGGCATAATAGAAGCTTAAAGGCTAATCTGGTCATATTTCATACATAGCATCCGCATATACGCTCGTCACCTCACATATATGTTGCTTTGCACATACTACAATTAGGTAAATAAGGTCAAATTCTAAGAGTTATTCCCTCGCATAAGATTATGCAAGATTCTTAGCTTTGACAAGACCAAGTCAACCTTCTAGCATAGCCTTTTTCTAAGAAACCACTTCTGACCGGCTAGAATCTCGCCAAAAATAACTCAATAATGTCAAACAAAGCCATATGAATCAATTTCAAATAATAAAGCTTCAATATTTATTCAATTCTCAACAAGTCAACCTAGGCCCACACAGTCAAGACTCGAGTCAAGGGGTATATCCTGACTATTCATAATCCTACTAGTCCAGATATGTGATTAGATTCCAAAACTAAGTCCAAAACGACCCTGAAATTCCCAAATTTACTCACTTATGTTGTAGGAAAAACCCCTCACCCACAAAATTCCATATTTTGGGAGTTAATAATCCATGTAGATCCTTAAATAATACCAAAAATGAGCCAAGATCATTTACCCCAATGTCTTGTGAAAATCTCCTTTAAAAATTGTCCCTCTCCAAGTCTAGGATTAAAAATATGATATAATGGGTTAAAATCCCGAAATATAACACTTATATGCACTGCCTATGGGTACCCTTCGCGAACACGGTACATGCATCGCCTTCACGAAGCATAAATAGCCACATCCTCAAAATAACCCTTCGCGAATGGGAAGGTCCTCCCGCGAATGTGCAGCATCATGATCGGGTCCAAGCCTGCGCTACTATTGAGTAGCGAGGGTGGTCGATGCAGTTTTACCCAATTAGGTCGAGATCGAATCCACAGGGAGTTAATTTATTTGGAATTAGATTTATATCTAAGTCTAGATGCGGATTTTGCTCTTAATTACACTTCCACACACTTTGGGATTGATTCTACTTCTAACTCTATTCTTTTGTATGCAATATTTGAAACTAAGTATAATATTTTTGTTGTTGATTTTCAAAGGTTTAAAGAGACTAGGGTAGTGACTTCTACCTAGGTGGATATCTAACGGGTATTAAGCATCTAGGGCAAGCTTGATTCGAATGGGGTCGTAATGCAGCTATCACACCCGGGTACTCACTCTATACCTCTCGGTAGTTTGAGTGATTTTACCCAATTTGGCTTTCTAAAGTCCAAATGTGTATTCATGCAATTCAAGTGATATTAGCTCAAGTCGAATATTCCTATCTCTAGGTTTAACCCTTTAATTAGGGCTATCAATTTCTTGAGTTCATCCCAATTCCTTGTTAGCCTAGTTTTCCTAGACTTAGTCCCTCTCTCTCAAGTAGAGCCTAAGTCATAAAGGCATGAATCAGTGCTTGCAACCACTAATTCTATAGTTCTAGCAAGAACTAGGATAAATATCACTAACCCATACACATTCAAGCCCTAGAATTAAATACCCACACTAGGGTTGGGTTACAACCCTAGCTATGGGTCTAGCTATTCATGGAAACAATAGAAATCAAAGATGAAAAGACGATAAAATTTATAATACTAGACTAAAAGATGAAAATCTAATGTTGAAAGATAATTCTAATGCAAAATTGTCCAAAACGAAATGTACAGTCGTCTCACGTGCTCAGATAATACATAACATAACCTAAAAATAACAAAAAGTTCTATTTATACTAAGCTAAAATTTCTAGACAAAAATAGCCCTGCGGAGGTTGTGCGACCGCGTAATTCTGAGCGCGGCCGCATTCTTGCTTTCGCGGTCGCGTAATTCTGGTCGTGGTCCGCGTTCTTAAAATTTAGATCTGGGTTGAGCTGAGTTTCGCGGACCGCATAATTTCAATCGCGCCCGCGTAAGGAACTTCTGCGGCCGCACAATTCTGACGCGGACCGCACTTCTTTCTTTTGCTCATGATGTGAGCTCTCTTAACTTCGTGCATCGCGGCCGCAGAGAGACTTTCGCAGCCGCACATTTCTGGTGCGGTCCGCGCTTATTATTTAGCCTGAAAATGCAACTCTTTGAACCTCCCATTCGTGGACCGCGTATTACTGATCGCGGCCGCGTTGTGTCATTTGCGGCCGCACAATATTTGTGCGGTCCGCGTTTCCGATCTCTTGGCCGAGTCTTGGTTTTTGTTCAAGTTTTGACTCCTTTATGAGTTGATTATGACTTCTTTGGCTCATTTTGAACAATTCCTGCAAGCAAGCATATTACATTAGTTTTCGGGAATACCTTTACACATTTTTGGCGCAAAACACAAGTAAAAGAGAGCAAATAATAGGTTAAAATCCCTACTTATCAACTCCCCCAAACTTAAGCTTTTGCTTGTCCTCAAGAAAATAAGGTAATTCCCACCTCTACTAAAACAAAAGGATATTTCAGCTGCCCTAAGGTGAATTAATCATGCATCAATTGGGACTAACAATTACCCTCAACACAAATGAATTATCAACAATATGTTATGACCTTTTGAGAACCATAGTTCTGTTGTGACACTAGAGCATCAAGAGTTGACGTAATTCACCAAGGAACCTCGCTCTACTACGTAGGTCATAGTGAAACCCAAACTCCTCCTCCTCTACTCTCCATAAGCAAATCTCACTTTAGAATGTAACACTCAAAACAAGGATTGTGAAGAAGTACGCTCATCTCTCTCAAAAGAATGTCACAACTCCGGCTCTAAGTACCATAAGCTTGCCCCTTATGTAAATCACCATTAATGTAAGCTCACTCAACTCGAAATCATATATGGCTTTTGCGAGAATGTAATGAAGGCTTTTGGATCAAGGTAGGCCTTATCTTCATATGATGGTTTCATCTTTCCTTAATCACTCCATTTTCTCATTTTGGGTCATACTTCCTTGACTCTTTGAGTCATTTTCTTCTTCCTTAGGGGAACTAGAGAGACACACTGTCGCTCTTTCTTGCTCATGACAATCATTTTTCTCCTTTTCTAATCATTCCATGCCTTTCATCATTGCTTTCTTTGAATCCCTTTCAACTTTCACTTTCTTTTTGACATATTTTTTTTTGGCCTTTCTTCCTTTTCTTTGCCTTCCCTTTTCTTCATTTCTTTTTGTTCTTTGTACCTTTTATCACTTTGACATTCCTCGTCTCTCCCCCAAACTTATGCTTTTGCCAATTGTTTATCAAGAATGCCAAGAAAAGATCGGGTGCTAAGAGAGGGTCATTATAGAACAGATAAAAGCTTATAACGTGGTTATTGAAAGAAAAAGGGCTTCGGCTCAAAGGGGTTGACTAGGGATATCGTACTGGTAGGCTACGGAAGCTTACAAGTTTAAAATTGGATAAAGAAGAGCCTACAATCATTCCTCAAGTCGAGCTACACTTAGAATTCGCCTAGACAAACACTCAGGGCAAGTTCTAGACTTATTGGCACGGAACATGGACTTGCAATTCAATACCCACCTCTCAAGCTGCTGGATTATTAAAGTGACAGAGTCGAGGGCCCACAAAAACCCTAGATAAGATTGAACATCACAAATGGCTCAAAGAAACCACTCGATGATTGTTTTAGTCAACACAAGAGTCTAAAGGTCACAACTAGAGCTATTCTTTGCCAATCACTTGTTTCTAACCATAAAATCAAAGGTAAATGTGTTAGTACCAAGTGAAGCCTTCTTGAGACACTTTTATTCATTACTACTATATATATACCAAAACATGAAGAAAACGGACTCAATCCCTTAAGAAGGTTGTCACGCCATCCATCGTTGGGAAGAGCCACCCGGTTCACACAACATCCACCTTTGGAAAGAACTGTGTCATTAAGAAAACCAAAGGCTTATTGTTCACATAAAACATAAAAAACAAGCTAACAACTTAAGGAGAAGGTACTAAAGGAAATAAGAAGCTATGCTACTAAGGGAAAATAACAAAAGAAGTTATGAAGTAAACTACGGAAATTAAACTGAATATATACAAACTTGAGGTAAAGCGAATATATACATAAATGGAAATGAATATATACATCAAATGGTAAAAATATATACATACCAAAAGTGAAAATACCGAATATATACATACCGAAAGTGAGAATAAAGATAAATAAAGATAAAGAAAAATAGTGTAATGGTTATTACATATCAAATGTCATAAATCAAAATGGACCACCCCCCAATTGAAAGATTGCATTGTCCTCCATGATAATAACAAATAAGAACAGGGAAAAGGGGGTAGAGAGTAAAGAAAACTCCCTATGTGGTCTCTGTCTGCATCAGGTCCTCAACCTGAACAGGGTCCTCAGCATCCTCTAACTGTATCTCCACATCCTCTGACTATGGGACTACAGGGTTGCTGAGCATCTAAATCAGCTCCTCAGCAGTGTGTGATGCTGCAGCTGGCTCCTCAGACTAGACGGCTGCTGCCCCTAGTGCCTCGGGCTCTGCTGCATGTGCTGTTGGGACTGTCTCCTCTATGAGAAGGTCCATTGGTAAGTCTCCTGCATGAGCAATCTTCTCAACCTCCTTAGCCAACTTCCCGACCGATTCCTTTTGAGTCTTTCACAGCTTCTTCACCTGCTTCCCCATTTTCTTGATTACCTTCCCATGTGTATCAAGAGTCTCCCTGATCTTCTTCTGGTCGTCCAGGATCTTCTTCTGGTTGTCCAGAATCTTCTTCAATGAGTCCTCCACTGATGGAGGTACCTGAAGCTCTGCTGGAACTGAAGACTGTGCTGCCACTGCACTGGATATGGCAGACAGCTTTGTGGTAGCTGCCTCCAGCCAGTTGTTGAGACAGGACAGTGTTTGGGAAACCCTTAATGCAGTCTGAGGGTAGGTAGAAGATGAAGGCACTGACAGTGGCACTGAAGATGAAGGAGGCATGGATGCTGCTCCGGCAGAATTACCGGTTGCTGTGGAGGGCTCGGCAACTGATCCAGTGGCCACTACCCCTGGCTCTTCAGACTGGCCAGTGGAGGTAGTGGCTTTGCCCTTAAATTTAGGGTTGTCCACTCCCTGGAGGTGATACCATGAGAAAGGCTTTTTGGCCTTCACCTCCACATCAAAATGTCTCGGCTCCACCCCTTGATCTTTGAAATACTCAGTCTGGAAGTTGGGGTAGGGATAAGATCTTTCTTCTTTCTGGACTGCGTTGGAGATGTTGTAGGACATCAAGTTCCCTGCATTAATAGGATAACCTGCCATGATGGAAGCTACCAACACTGCTCGAGAAAGTGGAAGGACATTTTCATGCTGGCAAGGGTCAAGACGGCACACGAATGTTTGCCACCCCTTTGCTTCAAAGTTAATGGTGTTTCTGATGATTGGCACTCCTGCCGTGAGCCATACAGGTGTCGTCCCCGGAATAGCAAGTAACTCAGCTAGCCATGGGCGAACTGCCTCACCCAAGGCTAGCTTCTCCAGGTATTGCACCGCATCAACCTCCTCAAACCCTACATATTTGTTCAGTGCTTGGCCATCAAACCAGATTTTCAAGTTCCGGACCTTCGTCACTTTTGTACCCTTTTTGATGTGGGAAACATTGGCATAAAACTCCTTGATGAGGTATTCATTGGCATCATGCAGAGGGCCGGAGAACCATTTCCATCCTTTTCTCTCTGAGAATTGCTGTAGAATATTTGGATTTTGCTGGCTCAGGTCTTTGGTTATGAATTATCGCTCAAGAGTGAGCGACCATTGGGTCCACCATTCCCGAAATTTGGCATAAGCCTTTTCACTGACAAACCTATCAGCCCACACCTCCGAGTTCCTTGATCTAGCCAGGCCTCCTACAACAGTATCACCCCCTCTCCCGTCATCCGGACTTCGTCATCATCATCTAAATTGATTGTAGCTGGGGCAGCATGTGAGGGGGAGGGTTCAGAATCTTCACTTCCCTCCTCCGAACCCTCAAATGAACCCTCAGAGGAGGAGGACTCATCAACCAAATGCAATCTCCCCGGGAATTGTTTCGGGATTTGTTGGGACTGGACTTTCGGTTGTGCTTGTCCGGAGCTTCCTTCAGAAGCTTTCCCGGAGGGGACATACTCACTAGTCTCCGAAATGTCTGGGGCTCTATTGGCAGTTGCTTTCTTGCCGATTATCTTTTGAATTGACAGAGGTAAGTTGGGTTTGCCTCGACCCCGGCCTCGAGAGGGTTCTGCCCTCCCTTTGGAAGTATCACCTCGACCTCGGGAACGCACCATTGTCTGCAACACACAAGTAGTGAAAGTTAGTTAGAATTGGGGTTCAACATATGTTAAAGAATTACAGATGAAATGAAAGATAGTGCTTCTCAGAACAGGGCAGCGTGGACCGCACAAAAGTAAGCATAGCTGTGAACTGCCCATCGCGGTCCGCATAAAAGTGAATGCGGCCACGAAGAGACCAGGCTCAGACTACTGGTTCTCTAAAGTTAATCAATCGCGGATCGCACAAAAATGAGTGCCGCCGCGAAAGACCCATCGTGGACCGCACAATTTTGTGTGCGGCCGCAAAAACAAATCACTGAGTCTCTGAAGTTCAAATGCGTGGACCGCACAAAATTGAGTGCGGCCGCAAAAGATCAATCGCGGACCGCACAAAGTGACCGCGGCCGCGAAATCTAAGCAAATATCAGTGCCTTGGAACTAGGGTATCGCGGACCGCATAATTTTGTACGCGGCCGCATACCCTATCGCGGACCGCACAAAAATGTGCGCGACTGCGAAGTTCAAATTATATCGGCACTGAGGTATGATCAAAACTAGGGTTTTCACTAATTAGGCAAGATTTATGGCAATTAGACAATAAAAGCTACTAACCCCAGCCCCCATTATGCATTCAAACACTACCCATATGTTACTAAGCAAGAATTAAGCATCAATGTTGACATATTTGGCATGAACTTAACACTATCTAAAGAAGAAAACGAAAACAAAGATAAAAGAAAAGAAAAAAAATGAAACTGATTCATTGAAATGAACATACCAGTAGTGAAATGTAGTAGGAATTCAACACTTGATGAGTAAAAGATTAGATTGAAAACAATGAAGTGCACTGTGCTCTAGGCTTGTTTGAGAGGTCAGAGTGAGTAAAGTGTGAATAGTTTCAAGAAGTCATATTTATACTCTGACCCCAGTGACCCCCACCGACTTACCTGAGTGCGGCTGCGAAATTTTGTCGCGGTCCGCACTCTTTACCTTTTTGTAGCTCAGCATCAGACTCCTGGGCGCGGTCCGCGAAAAATTGGCAGCGGCCGCACAAATTGTGTGGTCCGCGAAATTTTGAACGCGGCTGCGAACTCTTAAGAAATTTTGATAGGACAACTTCAGAGAGTTGGCAATTTCTATCATCCAGCTGCGCGACCGCGCACAGATTTGTGCAGCCGCAAAGTTCTTGTGTGGTCCGCATAATTTTGGGTGCGGTTCGCGAAATTTCACTACTTAGCGAAATTTTTCCTTGTCAATTTACTGCACTGCACAACCAATTCCTACACACACTTCACAACCAGTTAGTCCAAAATAATGCCTAATCTAAGAAGAAATCAACAGAAAGAAAAACACACGGGTTGCCTCCCAAGAAGCGCCTAATTTAACGTCGCGGCACGACGCATGTTACCATCACTCATTTGAAATGGATCAATGCCACAACGTGGCCCTCATCAACCTTACCAAGGTAGTGCTTCACCCGGTACCCATTGGCTCTAAAGATCTCACCATTCTTGTTTTTCAAATCTAGAGCACCAAAAGGAGTCACATGCACCACTTCAAAGGGACCGCTCCATTTTGACTTAGCTTTCCGGGAAACATCCATAACCGAGAGCTGAATAAGAGAACAAGGTCACCTTCTTTGAATTGTTTGTTCCTGATATACTTATCATGTAGGTACTTCATCTTGTCCTTATACAAGGATGAACTGGAGTAAGAATGGAACCGGAACTCATCAAGTTCATTCAATTGCTCCGCCCGAAGATTGGTAGCTACATACCACTCAAGGTTCAACTTCTTCAACGCCCACATGGCCTTATGCTCTAATTCCACCGGGAGGTTACATGATTTCCCAAATACCAACCGATACGAAGACATACCAATTGGAGTCTTGTAAGTTGTTCTATAGGCCCATAAAGCATCGTCAAGTTTCCTTGACCAATCATTCTGGTTTGCATTGACAGTCTTGGATATAATACTCTTGATCTCCCTGTTGGAGACTTCAACCTGTCCACTTGCCTGGGGGTGATAAGGGGTTGACACCTTGTGAGTGACACCATACTTGGAGAGTAAAGTGTCAAAGGCTTTGTTGCAAAAATGAGAACCCCATCACTAATGATGGCCCTTTGGGTACCGAACCTTGTGAATATTTTTTTCTTCAAGAAAGCCACCACACTCTGTGCTTTATTGTTGGGCAAAGCCACAGCTTCAACCCATTTGGAAACGTAATCCACAGCAACAAGAATATAAGTGTTCCCACATGAACTCACAAATGGACCCATAAAGTCGATGCCCCACACATCGAAAATGTCAATCTCAAGGATGGTGGTGAGAGGCATCTCATTCTTCTTGGAAATCCCACCGGCCCTTTGGCAATCATCACAATGCCTAACGAGCTCGCTAGCGTCTTTGTACAAGGTAGGCTAATAGAATTCACAGCTTAGGACCTTTGTAGCAGTTCTCGCCCCACCATGGTGACCACCATAGGGCGAAGAATGGCAAGCTTCAAGAATACCCAATTACTCTTCTTCTGGAACACATCTCCGGATAACACCACTCACCACCAACAACAACCTAGTAAAATCTCACCAATGGGGTCTGGGGAGGGTAGAGTGTACGCAGACCTTACCCCTACCCTAGAGGGGGTAGAGAGGCTATTTCCGGGAGACCCTTAGCTCAGATACAATAGAACTATAACAACAAAACCCAAAAAATAATCAGCAACGTGAGAGACAACAAATAAATGGAAAAGCAGTAGCACAAATATTATGCAAAGGTGTGAAACACAACATAAATCGCTAGCAGTGCTAGACAAAACACTGTCATACTCGTCGGTACAAAGAGGGAAACCGAGACAAAGAGGAAAATTGCTCGACTACCCTTTAACCTACAACCCTAATGCTCGGCCTCCACACCCTCATATCAAGAGCCATGTCCTTGGAAATCTGGAGCCGTGCCATGTCCTGTCTGATCACCTCGCCCCAATACTTCTTAGGCCGCCCTCTACCTCTTCTCGTACCTATCAAAGCCAACTGCTCACACCTTATAACTGTGGCATCTAGGCTTCTCCTCTGCACATGTCTGAACCATCTAAGTCGCGCTTCTCGCATCTTGTCGTCCACCGGAGCCACGCCCACCCTCTCCCGAATATCTTCACTCCTAATCTTATCCAGCCTAGTGTTCCCATATATCCATCTCAACATCCTCATTTCTGCTACTTTCATCTTCTAGATATGTGAATTCTTGACTGGCCAACACTCAGCCCCATACAACATGGCCGGTCTAACCACCGCTCTATAGAACTTACCTTTGAGTTTCGATGGAATATTCTTGTCACACAGGACTCCAGACGCTAACCTCCATTTCATCCACCCCACCCCAATACGGTGCGTAACATCCCCGCCGATCTCCCAATCTCCCTGGATAATTGACCCTAAGTACTTAAAACTTTCTCTCTTGAGGATTACCTGTGAGTCAAGCCTGACTTCCACCTCCGCTTCCCCCGTCAAGTCGCTGAACTTACATTCCACATATTCCGTCTTAGTCCTACTCACCTTGAAACCTTTATACTCTAGGGCCTACCACCATAACTCCAGTCTCCTATTGACGCCGCCTCGCGTCTCATCAATCAGAACTATATCATCATCAAACAACATACACCATGGCACCTCTCCTTGGATATGGTGTGTCAGTGCGTCCATCGCCAGAGCAAATAAGAACGGGATGAGCGCAGATCCTTGGTGTAACCCCATAACCACCGGAAAAGGCTCTGAGTCACCTCCCACATTCCTAACCTGAGTCATAGCTCCATCATACAAATCCTTTATCGCCCTAGTGTAAGCCACCAGTACACCTTTCACCTCTAGACACCTCCAAAGGACGTCCTTGGGGACTTTGTGATATGCCTTCTGTAGGTCAATAAACACCATATGCAAATCCCTCTTCCTATCCCTATATTGCTCCACCAACCTCCTGATAAGGTGGATATCTTCCATAGTAGAACGACTCGGCATGAACCCGAATTGGTTTTCCGATATAGACAGCGCCCTCCTTATCCTCCCTTTCACCACCCTCTCCAAAACTTTCATGGTATGAATTAGTAACTTGATATCCTATAGTTGTTACAATTTTGGATATCCCCTTTGTTCTTGTACACCGGAACCATTGTACTCCACCGCCACTCATCAGGTATCCTCTTCGTCCTGAAGATAACATTAAACAACCCAGTCAGCCACTCCAAGCCTGCTCTACCCGCATATCTCCAAAACTCAACCGGAATCTCGTCTGGTCTGGTCGCTTTGCCCCGAATCATCTTACCCATCGCACGCACGACCTCCTGAACCTTAATACACCTACAATACCTAAAGTCGCGGTGGCTCTCGGAGTGCCCCAATTGCCCTAACATGATGTTTCCATCCCCCTCTTCATGCAGAAGTTATATGAATGCCATCTTTGCCTAATCTGGGCCTCTTCCATCAATACTCGACCGTCCTCGTCTTTGATGCACCTCACTTGATTCAGGTCGCGATCCTTCTTCTCTCTCGCTTTGGCCAATCGAAATAACTTCTTGTCCCCACCTTTGCCCCCAAGTTGTTACAATTCTGGATAACACCATCGGTGCAACTTTTGAAAAGATACGACTCATCCCAGTAATAATCCAAGTAGTCCCGTGTGAGCTTCTTCCTTTGGTTTGAAGAGAACTCATTCGGGACAATTCCACTCACAAGATAGTTAGCCACATCGGCAGACCAAAGCATCCCGGTCAAAGACATGGAAAGGAGTTGTTCATCCGAAAATGAATCATTGATTTTAAGGCCATCATGGGGCCTCCTCTCCTCTTCCAAACGGGACAAGTGGTACGCCACTTGATTCTCACTCCCTTTTCAGTCTATGATTTCAAGATCAAATTCTTGTAGAAGAAGTACCCACCGCATCAACCTAGCCTTTGAGTCCTTTTTATTCATCAAATAACGAAGCACCGCGTGATCAGTGTGAACAATCACTTTGGTACCCATGAGGTACGGGCGGAAGTTTTCCATAGCAAATACAACGGCTAAGAGTTCTTTCTCGGTCACCGTATGGTTGACTTGGGCGTCGTTCATGGTCTTACTAGCATAGTAGACCGGATGGAATATCTTGTTGATTCTTTGCCCCAATACCGCTCCTATCGACAACGCTAGCATCACACATGAGCTCAAATGGTAAGCTCCAATTTGGTGCGGTAATGATGGGAGTGGTAGTCAACTTATACTTCAGTAGCTCAAATGCCTTCAACAATCATCATTGAACAAAAATTTGGCGCTTTTTCTAACAACTTGCACAAGGGGTTCACCACCTTTGAGAAATCCTTGATGAACTGACGGTAAAACCCCGCGTGACCTAGAAAGCTCCTCACTCCTTTGACGGAAGTAGGAGGAGGGAGTTTTGATATCACTTCAATTATTTCTTTATCCACTTCAATACCATTCTTGGAGATCTTGTGGCCTAGGACAATGCCCTCCTCGACCATAAAGTGACACTTCTCCCAATTAAGCACCAACTTGGTCTCTTCACAACGTGCCAATACCTTATCAAGATTATCCAAACACTCTTCAAAGGAATCCCCCACAACAAAGAAATCATCCATGAAAACCTCGAGGAAGTCCTCCACCATATCTGTGAATATTACCATCATACAACGCTGAAAAGTAGCCGGTGCATTACACAAACGAAGTGCCATACGGACAAGTGAAGGTGGTCTTTTCTTGGTCTTCGGGTGCAATGAGAATCTGGTTGTATCTGGAATACCCATCCAAGAAGCAATAATAAGCACTTGTGGGGAATACCCATCCGAGTCACTTTGTTGATCTTCCTATAATCCATGCATACTCTCCAACCGGTGACAGTACTTGTGGGGATCAACCCATTGTTGTCATTTATAATCACAGTCATGCCCCCCTTCTTTGGGACACATTGTACCGGTGAAGTCCATGAACTATTAGAAATGGGGTCGACAACCCCAGCATCCAACCACTTGATGATCTCTACTACCTCTTGCATGGACTCATTCAACCTTCTTTGATGTTCCACAGAGGGTTTGGCATCCTCCTCCAATATGATTTTGTGCATGCAAAAGGCAGGGCTTATACCCCGAATATCCGCCAATGTCCAACCTATTGCCTTCTTCCTCCTTTGGAGCACCGCAAGGGTGGAATCTACCTACACGTTAGTTAAGCACGAGGAAAGAATAACATGTAAAGTGGAACAAGGGCCTAAGAACTCATACTGAGGTGTGAAGGCAAAGGGTTCAACTCCAATGTAGGGGGCTCCTCGATTGAGGGCTTTGTTGGTGTAGTCTTCCGGTTCTCAAGGTCCAAGAAAAGTTTTCGGGGCTCATATGTGTATGAACTCATTCCTTACAAAGCATTGACACATTATACCAAGCCTTCCTTCTCATCCTTATCATGATTCAATAACACAACTTCCAATGGATCTTCAACATTCATCACAACACTTATGTCATCAACAGTTACTTCAGTCACAAGATCCACAAATGAACATTCTTCGTTGCTATTAGGCTGCCTTATTGACTTGCAAACATGGAACACAACTTTTTCATCGCCCATTCGGAAGGTGAGCTCCCCTGCTTCCACATCAACTAAGGCCTTCCCTGTAGCTAGGAAAGGTCTCCCCAATATGATTGGCACCTCGTAGTCAACCTCACAATCAAGCATCACAAAATCTGCGGAAAGTATGAACTTGTCGACCCGAACTAGCACATCATCAATTATCCCCAATGGCCTCTTCATTGTCCGGTCCGCCATTTGCATCCTCATGGATGTGGGTCTTGGTTGCCTAATCCCCAATGTCAACATAGAATATGGCATCAAGTTAATTCTTGCCCCCAAGTCACACAAAGCTTTGGCGAAATCGGCACTACCAATAGTGCACGGGATTGCAAAGGCACCGGTTCTAACTTTGGAGCCATGGAGTGCACAATGGCACTCACTTGATGTGTCATTTTGATCATTTCATAGTTCATTGATCTCTTCTTTGTTACCAAGTCCTTCATGAACTTGGCATATCCCGACATTTGTTCTAACGCTTCAACCAATGGCCCATTTATGGACAAACTTTCCATCATATCAATGAATTTCTTGAATTGATTCTCATTGTTTTGCTTTTCAAGCCTTTGAGGATATGGTGGAGGAGGCCTTGGCAAAGGAGTCTTGGCATTGGGAACTACTAGATCCGGCATGTCTATCACATGTCCCCTAGACGGGTTCACATCATCTTGTGTCTCCTCCACATTTTCATCAATGTCTATCCTCACTTCATCATTCACTTGAACCTCATTGCTTGGCTTATCATCATCTAGCATCACCACATCATCATTCACAATCTTTCTTGAGTTTGAGGTACTAGCATTTCCACCTTTCCCACTTCTTGTAGTCACCGCCGTAGCATGCCCCGTATTGTTCCCACTCTTCGGGTTTACTACCGTATCACTTGGTAGTGCCCCCTTAGGGCGAGTATTCAAAGCTTGAGAAATTTGGCCAAGTTGGACTTGCAAGTTGCGGATACAAGTGTTGTAGGAGGCTAATTGGGCATCGGAGTCGGCATTTTTCTTCATCATTTGCTCAAACATGGTTTCAATCCATCCCATCTCATTGTTGGAAGAACCAGGACCTTGTGACGGATATGGAGGCGGGTTGTTCGGTCGTTGATACATCGGGGCCTTTGAAATCCCGACCCCCGGTTCCCTTGATTATTGTTGTTCCAACCCCCTTGATTGTTATTGTCTCTCCAATTACTATTATTGTTGCTACCCCAGTTGCCTTGACTTCCTTGATTACCCCAATTTTGATTGTTGTTGCTCCCCCAATTTCCTTGGTTGTTGTTGTTGCCACTATTCCAATTTCCTTGTTGACCTTGATTGCCCCAGTTTCTGGGTTTCCCTGTGATCTCCACTGTTGTTGATCGGAGCATTGCCCCGTTGACCTTGATAGTTGTTGACATTTTGAACCTCTTCACTTTGATCATAATATGAACCATCTTGATTGTACCCACTACCACTTTGCTCAAATTGATCCGGATTGTTTTGAACTTGTTGACCTTGTTGCCTTCTCTTGTTGATCATCAGATTCACTCCTTCCATGGCATTCAGTTGTTTTGGCCCTTGAACTTGTTAAACCTGAGCTTTGGCCAATTGGTTCATGGTAGTTGTCAACTCGGCTATAGCTTGGTCGTGGTCATGTAGCTCCTTGTGTAGGTGAATAACATTAGGGTCACCTTGTGGTACATTGTCTCTAATTTGCCATGCCGAAGAGGTACCCGCCATCTCATCAAGTATCTCACAAGCTTCGGCATATGCCGTGTTCATGAAGTTCCCCTCGGCGAGTTGGTTAACCACACGTTGGTTTGTTGTGTTGATCCCCCTGTAGAAGGTCTGTTGGATCATAGTGTCAGTCATATCGTTGTTCGGGCACTCTTTTACCATTGTTCGATACCTCTCCCAAATCTCATGTAACGGTTCATTTGGCTCTTGTTTAAAAGCAAGGATCTCATCTCTTAGCGTTGCCATAAGTCCTGGAGAAAAGAACTTTGCAATGAACTTCTCGGCCAACTCATCCCAAGTGGTGATGGAATGGTTGGGCAACCTCTCGAGCCAGTCCAAAGCTTTCCCCCTTATAGAAAATGGGAAAAGCCTTAACCTCAATGCGTCCTCAGAAACATTAGTTTGCTTGCTCCCCCAGCACGTGTCAACAAACCCTTTGAGATGCTTGTAGGCATTTTGGTATGGAGCTCCGATGAAGAAACCCCTCTATTCCAACAGTGTAAGCATGACATTGGTTATTTGAAAGTTGTCTGCCCTAATCCGGGGCAGGACTATTGCACTCGCACAGCCTTCATTTGGTAACACCCTGTGTGCTACCCTTGGAGGAGGTGGGGGAGGGTTTAGGATGTTGTCAATAGGCGGGTGGCCTCTACTTTGTACTTGAGGTTCAGGTTGAATCTCATCCACGTGATCATCATCTACCTCCTCCCTCAATGGCAAATTTCCGAGGGCTTCATTGTTAAGAGCCATTTGGTACCTAAAAGCAATTCACACACAAAATTAGAAAACGGAAGGAAAGAAAAAAAAACACACAAATAATCAGATATATAGCTAAGACCGTCTAACTCCCCGGAAATGGCGCCAAAAATTGATCGGGTCCAAGCCTGCACTACTATTGAGTAGCGAGGGTGGTCGATGCAGTTTTACCCAACTAGGTCGGGATCGAATCCACAGGAGCTAATTTGTTTGGAATTAGGTTTATGTCTAAGTCTAGATGCGGGGTTTGCTCTTAATTACACTTCCACACACTTTGGGATTGATTCTACTTCTAACTCTATTTTATTGTATGCAATATTTGAAACTAAGTATAACGCTTTTGTTGTTGATTTTCAAGGGTTTAAAGAGACTAGGGTAGTGACTTCTACCTAGGTGGATATCTAACGGGTAGCAAGAATCTAGGGCAAGCTTGATTAGAATGGGGTCGTAATATAGCTATCACACCTGGGTACTCACTCTATGCCTCTCGGTAGTTTGAGTGATTTTGCCCAATTTGGCTTTCTCAAGTCCAAATGGATATTCATGCAATTCAAGTGATATTAGCTCAAGTCAGGTATTACTATCTCTAGGTTTAACCCTTTAATTGGGGCTATCAATTTCTTGAGTTCACCCCAATTCCTTGTTAGCCTAGTATTCCTAGACTTAGTCCCTCTTTCTCAAGTAGAGACTAAGTCATAAAGGCATGAATTAGTATTTGCAAACACTAATTCTATAGTTCTAGCAAGAACTAGGCTAAATATCACTAACACATACTCATTCAAGCCCTAGAATTCAATATCCATTAAATACCCACACTAGGGTTGGGTCACAACCCTAGCTATGGGTCTAGCTACTCATGGAAATAACAGAAATCAAAGATGAAAAGAAAATAAAATACATAATACTAGATTAAAAGATGAAAATCTAGTGTTGAAAGATAATTCTAGAACAAAATTGTCCAAAACGGAATGTGCAGCCGTCTCACATGCTCGATAATACATAACATAACCTAAAAATGACAAAAAGTTCTATTTATACTAAGCTGAAATTTTCGGACAAAAGTACCCCTGCGGAGGTTGTGTGGCTGCGTAATTCTGAGCGCGGCCGCGTAATTCTGATCACGGTCCGCGTTCTTAAAATCTGGATCTGGGTTGAGCTGATTTTCGCAAACCGCATAATTTCAATCGCGGCCGCATAAGGGACTTCTGCGACCGCACAATTCTGACGCAGACCGCACTTCTTTCTTTTGCTCAAGTTGTGAGCTCTCTAAACTTCGTGCATCGCGGTCCACATATTTTTCATCACGGCCGCACATTTCTGGTGCAGTCCGCGCTTATTATTTAGCCTGAAAATGCAACTCTCTGAACCTCCCTTTTGCGAACCGCGTATTTCTGATCGCGGCCGCGTTGTGGCTTTCGCGGCCGCACAATCTTTGTGCGGTTCGCGTTTCCGATCTCTTGGCCTAGTCTTGGTTTTTGTTCAAGTTTTGACTCCTTTATGAGTTGATTATGACTCCTTTGGCTCATTTTGAACAATTCCTGCAAGCAAGCATATTACATTAGTTTTCGGGAATACCTTCACGCATTTTTTGCCCAAAACACAAGTAAAAGAGAGAAAATAATCAGTTAAAATCCCTATTATCACACCAGCATGACTAGCCTATATGAACTCAATCTCAGCTCCGCAAATGCGAAGGCGAATTTCCCTCTTGGCTTTCTTGATACGCGAACATGAAGGTCTTCCTACGAACGCCATGACCAACCCGCCCTTACCCTTCACGAATGAGATCCAACTGATGCGAACACCAAGCACAAAATCCGAACTGCCAGAATCCTTCATCGCGAATGTAAGAACCCCCGGGAATGCGATGAATATCAAACACCAGCAAAGTTTGATGTTCCAAACTCATGGAAGTGGTCCAAAACTACCCTGAAACACACCCTTATCCCCACGCCCTCGGGATCCCATTCAATCATACTAACAAGTTCATAAATACTATATGGACCTATTCAAACCCTCCAAATATATTGGATAACATCACATCAACGAATCAAAGGTCATAACACAAGTTGAACTTCTCTTAATTTAATAAATGGGAAAAGGCCAAATTTGTCCCTCTAGTTTAGTAAATTATCCACGTTTATACCTAATTCTACTATCGGTCCAAATGTGTACCCACCGTTAAGATACTAGACAAAATTATGCCTAACCCTAACAAAAGTCCACTATGGCAATGTGACCCCTCACTTAATCTGTCAACTAGGCTAATATCAACCCAAATTTTAAAGACTCATGCCCATTTCTTTGACACAACTATAACACCTTCTGGGTCCCACTTTACCCCCACCACCACCAAGAAACTATTTTTCAACTCCCATTTTCCATTTTCATCAAACCCAGAAATAAAATTTGGTCAATTTCAGCGGGGAGAACCAAAATGGATGATAAAGATGAAATCTTGGTGGGTAAGGTTTCAGCTGAATTCCAGTTATCCAAGCAAAAGATTTTATCTTAGGTTATTGATGTTGTTCTTTATGCTCTTAATATTATTTGGATTGACAATTCCACTGGCTTTGAAAATTTGCCGTTTCCACCATTTCAGATAGCCATGAGGTGAATTTTCCGCGTAATTGCTTTACTATGTTCTGTTTGTATGAGTTCCAACACCAACTAGTACTAAAATTCATACAAGCTCCGTGAATATTTCTCTATGAAAGGTCTTCGGCAGATCAGAAAAAGTGGACAAAAAATCTAGGACAAACTATTCCACGAGATTTGAAGATGGAATTCCTTTTCAGTTTTCATTTTTTGATAACCTATAAAATTATAGAAGAATGAGCAGAATAAATAATAGAAGATAAGAGAAAATAAGGGGTCACCGAAAATATTCACCAGCCAAAACTTCCTTGAGTGCGACCTCTCGACGGGTTCTTTTCAGTACCCCATAGGGAGAAAAGCACACAAAAAATGAGATGAAGAAAACATGGGGGTTGTCGAATAAAGCTTTTTCTCGCCAGATCTAGACGTTTTTGGAAACTCTGTCCGGAACTCCGGCCAAAACCTGGCGGAGCTCGCCATTTTTGAAGAGAAGAAAACAGAGAACGAGGTCTGGAGGGGGGGGGGGTCTCTGGTTCGTCAGCATCTACTTTGGTAGAGAGATAGAGACTTAGAAGAGAGAGGTGGGATCATAAGGTGGTTGGATAGTTGGGTGAAAGAAATGGGTATGGGTCTTTTAAATTTGGGTTGATATTAGCCTAGTTGGCAGATTAAGTAAGGGGTCCCATTGCCACAGTGGATTTCTGTTAGGACTAGGGATAATTTTGTCTACTATCTTAACAGTGGGTACACATTTGCACCGATAGTAGAATTAGGTATAAGCGTGGCTAATTTACTAAAGTAGAAGGACAATTTTGACCTTTTCCCCTTAAGAAATTCCAAACTTCAAACCAAGCATCCGATTCAAGCCTAACTTATCTAAATTAGATCTAAACTTTTCACACAAGTTTAAAATGAAAAAATGAACCTATTCCAAGTTCCGGAACAATATTCCAAATCCAATCATCAAAGTCAACTCCCGATCAAGCTTAGGGACTCTTTAAACCGTCAAATTGTCAACTTTCAGCAAATAAACCCAAACATCTTAGGAACCTCCAAATACAAATCTGTATGCCTATATGAAAAATCACCATACGAACTTATTGAAATCACCAATTTGAGGTTTTTTTCCATAAAAGTCAAACCTTGGTCAACTTTTAATAACTTAAGCTTCGAAAATGAGACTAAGTGTCTCCAATCACTCTCAAACCTTCCCGAAGCCAAGCTAACCAACCCCGCAAGTGAAAAAATAACAAACATACATACGGGAATCATCAATTAGGGGAACGGGGCTCAAACACACAAAATGATAGATCGGTTATTACGTTCTCCCATTCTTGAACATACGTTTGTCCTCGAACGGGTTTAGAAATATACCTGAAATGACAAAAAGGTGAGGGTATATGCTCCTTATATCATGCTCGATCTCTCGAGTCGCCTCATCGACTGGTTGACCTCTCTACTAGACCTTAACTGACGTGATCTCCTTAGACCTGAGCTTCTGAACTTGCCTGTCCAAAATGGCCACGGCTTTTCCTCATAAGCTAGATTCTCATCCAACTGCACTGTGCTGAAGTCAAAAACATGTGACTTGTCTTCATGATACTTATGAAGCATGAAACATGAAACACCGGATGAACTCCCTAAAGACTAGGAGGCAAAGCAAGTCTATAAGCAACCTCGCAAACTCTCTCCAACACCTCAAAAAGACCAATAAAGCTCGGTCTCAACTTGCCCTTCTTTCCAAACCTCATCACGCCATTCAAAGGAGAAACTCTAAGATGAACCTTCTCATCCTCCATTAAAAGCCACATCACGAACTCTCCTATCACCATAAATTTCTTCTTGGACTGAGCCGTGCGAAGCCTCTCCTGAATCAACTTTACCTTCTCCAAAGAAATACGGACCAACTCTGTGCCCAAAAACCTAGCCTTTACGGGCTCGAACCAACCAACCGGAGAACAACATCTCCTTCCATATAAGGTCGCATACAGAGCCACCATGATACTACTCTTGTAGTTATTGTTGTAGGCAAGCTTGTTAAATATAGAAACTTATCCCACTGGCCACCAAAACCCATAACGCATTCCCTCAACATATCCTCCAAGACCTGAATGGTCCGCTCGAACTGCCTGTCCGTCTGAGGGTGAAATGCAGTACTCAACTCCACCTGTATGCCTAACTCACGCTCCAGACCTCTAAAAGTGCAAATTAAACTGAGTGTCGCGGTCTGATGTGATAGTGACAGGTACACCTTGCAAGCAGATAATTTCTCTAATGTAGATCTTAGCCAACCTTTTAAGTGTAGGAAGTCATAACCGAAATGAAAGGTGTTGACTTCAATCGATCCACAATGACTTAAATGGCATCGAACTTTCTCAAGGTTCGTAGTAGCCTACCATAAAGTTCATAGTAATGCACTCCCACTTTTACTCTGGTATATCAATCCTCTAAAGTAAATCACCTGGTTTCTAATACTCATACTTGACCAGCTAACAGTTCATACACAGTGAAATATGCCCAATAACAATTCTTCATCTATTCCACCAATAATGCTGCTTCAGATTACGATACATCTTCGTAGCACCTGGTAACTAAAATACCAAGAACTATGAGCCTCCTCAAGAATCAACTATCTCAAGCGATCGACATTAGGAACACAAATATTACCTTGAAGTTGCAATACACCATCATCACCAATAGTCACCTCCTCAGCACCATCTTGTTGCATAGTGTCCTTAAGGACAAGCAAATGGAGATTATCATACTGGAAAGCCTTAATGCGCTCAAATAAGGATGACTAGGAAACAACACATGCAAGGATTCTACTCGGTTAAGAAATATCCAATCTTAACAATCTATTGGCAAACACCTGAACATCCATAGCTAAAGGCATCTATCCAACTGGAATAATGCCAAACTTCCCATGCTCTTTGCCTTTCTACTCAAATCTGCTATCACATTAGCCTTTCCCGGATAGTATAGAAATAGTGATATTATAATCCTTCAATAACTCCAACCATTTCCGCTGGCTCAAATTCATATCCTTCTAGTTAAACAAATGCCGAAGAGATCGGTGATCAGTGTAAACCTCACAGGACACGCCATATAAGTAAGGCCTCCAAATCTTGAGCGCATACAAATAGCTACTAACTCCAAATCATGTATCAGATAATTCTTCTCATGGGTTTTCAACTGGAACAAATTATAGGCAATCAATCTACCATCCTTCATCAACACACCCAAGGCCAATATGCAAAGCGTACAATAGACAACATACAACTTTGATCCTAAAGGCAATAACAAAATTGGAGTTGTAGTTAAAGAAGTCTTGAGCTTCTGAAAGCTTTCCTCACACTTGTTACACCGTCTAAATGGAGCATCCTTCTGAGCCAACTTGGCCAATGGAGTTGCGATAGACGAGAACCCCTCCACAAAGCAACGGTAGTAACCAACCAAACCTAGAAAACTTCTGATCTTCGCAGCCATAGAAGGCCTGGGCCAACTCCGAACCGCTTTAATCTTCTTCGAATCCACCTTGATCCCATCACTAGACATCATGTGGCCTAAGAATTTCACTAAATCCAACCAGAGCTCACACTTGGAGAACTTCTCATACAATTTTTTTTCTCCCTCATAACCTGAAGCACTATCCTTAAATACTGCTCATGCTCCTCCCTACTACGGAAATATATCAAGATATTATCAATGAATATAATGACAAAAGAATCTAAATAAGACTGGAACACACTTTCATCAAATGCATGAAAGTTATTGTGGCATTAGTCAAACCAAAATACATTACCAAGAACTCATAATGCCCATAACGAGTTCTGAATTCCATTTTAGGAATGTCTGAAGCCCTAATATTCAAATAATGATACCCAGATCTCAAGTCAATCTTTGAGAACACTGTAGCACCCTAAAGTTGATCAATAAAATTATCAAATCGGGGTAGTGGGTACTTATTCTTGATAGTAACCTTATTTAATTGCATGTAATCAATACACATTCTCATCGAGCCATCCATCTTCTTCACAAACAATACCTGTGCACCCCAAGGAGAGATATTTGGCCTTATGAACCCCTTATCTAGCAAATCCTGCAACTGCCTTTTCAATTCCTCTAACTCCTCTAGAGCCATGCGATACACTTAAATAGATATGGGATGAGTTCCCAATGTCAAATCAATACAAAAATTAATATCTCTATTGGGTGGCATGCCCGGTAAGCTTGCTGAAAATACATCTAGAAACTCTAACCACGGGTACTGAATAAACCATAAGAGTATCAGCATTAATATCTATAACAAAGGCTAAGTACGCCAAGCATCCCATCTCAACCATCCATTGAGCATTCAAAAAAGAAATCACTCTACTAGGAATGTGACAAAGCGAACCTTTCCATTCCAACCATGACAGCCTCGGCATAGCCAACGTTATGGTCTTAGCATGATAATCAAGAATAGTATTATGCGGATATAACCAATCCATAGCCAAAATTATATCAAAGTCCACCATATTACGAAACAAAAGATCAACCCTAGTCTCATAGCCCCAATAAAAACCACACAAGAACGATAGACATGATCCACCATAATAAAATCCCTAACGGGTATAGACACATAAACAGGAGTATCTAAAGAATCACAAGACATATTCAAATATGATACAAAGTAGGATGACATATACAAATAAGTAGAACAAGAATGAAAGAATACATAAGAATCTCTATAGTAGACCGGAACAATACCTGTAATGACTGTATCTAATGTGACCGCCTCAGTCCTGCCAGGGAATGTATAAAATGAGCCTGGCCTCCCCCTCTAGGACGAAATCTACCCACCTGACCTCCACCTCTAGCTAGTTATGCAGGTGGTATAGCTTATAGTGTGGGAATCATAGTCTAAGTACCATGTTAGGGTACACTCATCTGACAATCTCTCTTTTATGTGCCCGAAACCAATACACTCATAACAAGCTCTCTATGGATGTAGTTGCTGGAACTAATTCTGCCCCAATCGACTAGAATAACCACTATAAGAACTACGCGGGAGGTGCGCTGAAGGAGGACTGCTAGGTACGGGTGCTCTAAAATCCATGGCTAGCTGGAGATCCATGTGAAACCTGACGTACTGACTAAGATGGTCGACTAAAATAACCCCTACCATGACGACCTTTTCCCCTAAAGTAGGCACCACTAAATCCTCCAAAACCACAAGGCTTCTTAGCCTCCCTCTCCTCCCTACGGATATGCTCTATCCAGCTAGCAATATCCATAGCCTGACAAATGGTAGTCTTAGTCTCCATCTCGCGTGTCATCCCAAACCTAAGCTTGTAGGTGAGTCACTCAACAAATCTATGGACCCTCTCCCTCTCGGAGGAAACTAGAAGAGTTGTATCACGTGATAACTCTATATCCTCATAGCATATTGGGTTACAGTCATACCCTCCTAGCGCAAGTGCTCAAACTCACTATGCAACTCGTCCCTGTGAGTCTGTGGGATAAAATCCTCCAAGAAAAGAACCAAGAATTGAGGCCATGTGAGTGGTGCTACGCCAGCTGGCCTATTCGACTCATAAGTCTACCTATTTGTATACCAGCCCTAACAACTGAAAAGTAGTAAAGTCAACCCCGTTCGACCTCTCCATCCTCTTCTACTTCTCAGTAGATTATATTGGCCCTATCTCGAGAAAAACTATAATAGCTGGCTACACCGGCAGAACACCCGGGGTTTGATAAACATGAGCCAGCTGATCTAGTGTACGTGCGCCAAGAGTCTGGACTCCTTCCCCCAGCCTTGGAAGTAGCTGGTGCAACCGAAATCAATTCAGCCTGATTCAAGCTCTCAAACATACTCATAGTGCCAGCAAAAGTCTCTTGATGTCCAAGTATACCAATAGGTCCCTCAGGTGCCTAAGATGGTCCAACCTGCTCAACATGATCGGCCACCTGCTCCTCAATTGGAGCTATTAGTGGCTTCACAACTGCTTCTCTAGCACGACCTCCAACTTTGGCGCGTGCCCTACCTTGACTGTGATAGGGGCACTGGTGCCTGCTTAACTGCTCCATAGAACATGTCTTTATAAATGAGAGAATATAAGGTAAAGGTGCAAACTTTGGAATAAATAAATTCGTACCATAAAGCATGAAAGAAAGTGAAGTTTTTCTAACAATCTGGTAACCTCTCGAATATAGGTACATGCGTCTCTGTATCGATCCACCAGACTCTACTATAGTTGCTAATGGCTCGTATAACCTATGAACCTAGGGCTATGATACCAACTTGTCAAGAATCAAAATCCTACTAAAGGTCGTGATGGCATCTAACCTCCAAGACTAGGTTAGCCAATCACACAACAATATAAAAATAACAAAACAAGATATAATTAGTCTGAATTATTATAAACAAGGAAACAAAGCTCCAACAAATAACTAAAACACTGATACATAAATCAAAATCCAAAAACTAGGTAGAACAGAGTCACGAAATCTAAATTCTGAATAAAAGAAGATGTCTTAATAGTACAATACTGTCTGAATATGTAAATAACAATATGAAATACGCGAAAGGGACTCCTAGGGTCCTGCAACTGTCATGCAGCACTACCTTGAATCCTCTAGATCAATAAATATGCTCACTCCCACAATCTGTTGCTGCCAACGTCCGGATCTGTACAAAAATATGCAGAAGCATAGTATGAGTACGGGACAACATGTACACAGTAAGTATCAAGACTAACCTCGGTGAAGTAGTAACGAGGTTTATGTCATGTGATACTCACTAATCAAAGAACTTCTGCAATATAAATAATAATTTGTAGCAAGAATATAACAAGGTGGAATATCATCAACTCAACAAATTAAGAGATATCAACTTAGCATAGGTAAAACATCCTTAACAATTGAATCATCAGTCAATAATAGAGGCATAGAGTGGCATGTCGAAATTCAACATAGAAGCATATAAAAATGCACAACAAGGCATAAAGGATTCACTAGCATGACCAAGCCTCCACCCTTATACTCAACTTCCGTCATTTGTCTTCACAAAGATTAGTCAAGGTAACACAATTCGCATGTACGTAATCAAGAAAGAAACATGAGAGAACGACCCTAGGAGGATGGATCCATATCCACACGCTGGATGGCAAAGACCTCGTGCCAAAATAATAACCGGAAGATAAAGACCTCCTTGCATCACAATAATTGCATGGCAAAGACCTCGTTCCACAATAATAACAATATCTTCATTCTACACGGCAAAGACCTCGTGCCATAACAACAATAATATTATCATAATTGCATGATATAGACCTCGTTCCATTGCACCATCACACCATAATATCTGCACGGAAGAGACCTCGTGTCAACACCAAATCGATCTGCTCAACATGTCCATATGTGCCATAATCATAACAAATTCAAGAAAACAATTTATCATCCAAGAGATATATTCTCACAATTCATCAATAAGGTGTACAAGAACATAATAATAATAAAGTGTGTACGTGTGCTCGAGATATGAAACATGATTACAGCTAAATTAATATAGCAATAATTCCACAAATGCCCATCTTGGCAAAATAATAGGAGTTAATAATCCTAAACATGATCTCTAGCATGAAAGGATAAGCATATGTATACATACAAAGAATTTCACGCGTATGATAAAGAGCACACAATCAAATTAAGGCATAATAGAAGCCTAAAGTCTAATCTCATTATATTTCATACATAGCACCCGCATATACGCTCATCACATTGCATATACATTACTTTACATACATTAAAATTAGGCAAATAAGGTCAAATCCTAAGGGTTATTCCCTCATATAAGATTAGGCAAGATACTTGCCTTGACAAGCTCAAATGAACCTTCTAGAATAGCCTTTCCCGTAGAAACCACTTCTGACCAGCTCATATCTTGCCAAAAACAACTCAATTATGTCAAACAAAGCCATAGGAATCATATCCAAACAACAAAAACTTCAATCTTTATTCAATTCTCGAAAAGTCAATAAAAGTCAACCCGACCCACACGATCAAAACCCGAGTCAAGGGGTAGATCCTGATTACCCATATCCCACCAATTTAAATATGTGATTATATTCTAAAACCAAGTCCAAAACGACCCTTAAATCCCAAAATTAATTCTCTTAAGTTGTAGGGAAAATAACCCCCAAATTTCCCTCAAAGTTTCATGTTTTGAGCATTAATAATCCATGTAGACTTGAAATAATATAAAAAAATGAGTAGAGATCACTTACCTCAAAGTCTTATGAAAATATTCTTCAAATATCGCTCATCTCCAAGACTAGGGTTCAAAATATGAGAGAATGGGCTAAAATCCTGAAATATAACACTTATATGCACTGCACAGAGGTACCCTTCGTGAACCCAGCATATGTCTTGCATTCGCGAAGCATAAACAGTCACAACCTCAAAATAACCTACCGCGAATGCGAAGCACCAAAACACCTAGCCTATGCAAATTTGAGCTCAACTCCGTGAAGGAAAACTCTCATGCTACGTGAGCGCGAAGGTCTTCCAACGAACGCCATGACCAACCAGCCCACACCATTTGCGAACGTGAGCCAAATGATGTGAATGTGAAGCACAAAGTCCCAACTTCCAGAATCCTCCATCATGAACATGAGACACCCCTCGCGAGCACGATGAACACCAGATACCAGCAAAATCTAATGCTCCAAAATCATATAAGTGGTCTGAAACCACCCAAAACACACCCAAGCCCCTTTGGGACCCCACCAAATCATACCAATAAGTTCACAAATACAACCTAGACCTATCCAAAGCCTCTAAACACATGAGATAACATCACATCAACAAATTAAAGACACAAGTTGAACTTCTCTTAAGTTCAATAACTTCCGAAACTTCAAACCAAGCATCCAATTTAAGACTAACTAATTCAGGTTACATTAAACTTTGCGCATAAGTTTCAAATAACAAAATAAATCTATTCCAAATTCTTAAAGAACATTCTTAGGCTGGTATCAAAAAAGTCAACCTTCGGTCAAACTTAGAGACTCTCTATAACGACCCGACTTGTCATTTTAAGAATTAATGCCCCGTTCAGCGACTTAAGGTCTCGAGTAGCTTTGTAATATGTATTATGACCCGCGTGTGTGGTCGAGTTTAGTTTTCGGAAGATTCAGAATTTAATTTAAAGGAAAATTCTCCATTTGAAGCTTAAATGGAAAGAGTTGACCGGAGAGTTGACTTTTGAGCAGACATCCTCGAAATGGAATATGGATGATTTCAATAGCTTCGAATGGTGATTTCGGACTTAGGCATATGTCCGGATTTGGATTTGGGAGTCCGTAGGACAATTCGACGCATTTTGGCGAAAGTTGAAAAATAGGAGATTTGGGAAAATTCGACCAAAGGTTGAAATTTTTATAAGAAGGTCGGATTTCGATTTTGGAAATTGGAACAGCTCCGTTACGGCATTTATGAATTGCATGCAAAATTTGAAGCCATTCCGGATTGATTTGATACGTTTCAGCGCAAAATATAGAAGTTGGAAGATTTAAAAACTCATAATTCTTCGATGGTCGATTCATAATTTCGGCATTGTTTGACGTGGTTTAAAGCCTCGAATAAGTTCGTATTGTTTTTTGGGACATGTTGGTGTATTTGGTTAAAGTCCCCAAGGCCTCGTGTGGATTCCGGATGGCTAACGGATCGATTTGGACTTGAAGGAAAATGCTGGAATTCTGATGTTCTGGACAACAGCTGATGCAGCCGCTTCTGCGAGAATTTGATCATAGAAGCGATCTCGTAGAAGAGACCCAGGCAAGGGCTGGCATGATCTCGTAGCAGCGGACATTTCTGCGCAACTGCAACATGCAGGTGCGATGACTCAAGCGCAGAAGCAAAGGAGCTCGCAGGCGTGCATTTTCTAACGCAGAAGCGAAAAATCCCTCCACAGGTGCAAGCCTTCACCAGGCAGTGCACTTCGCAGGAGCATGTTTTGGTTTGCAAAAGCGAGTTCGCGGATGCGATAATTTGTTCCGCAGAAGCGGAACTGGGCAGAAACATTAAGGACCAAAAATGGTCATTTCGCCATTTTCGTTTTGGGAATTTTGGAGCTCGGTTCTTGGGCGATTTTGAGGTTTTCTTCGCGATTTCAACTCAAGCAAGTGTCCTATACTTGAAAGTGTTTATATTCCATAAATCCATAGTTATTTTCATCGTTTAATTTGGATTTAAATGGAAGAAATTAAGATTTTTGCAAAATCTTCCAAAAAACAAAAATATAAGATTTGGAGGTCTAGTTGTTATCGAAATTTGATGAAATTGGTATGGTAGAACTCGTATTGGAATAGGTGTTTGGATTTCGTAAAAATTATGTCGGGTTCCGAGAGGCGGGTCCCGTGTTGACTTTTGGTTGACTTTTTAGAATAAAATTTTAAGTCGACGTTTTATTATCCGGAATTATTTCCGATGAATTTTAATGAAGTTATACAGTTAATTTGGATAGATTGGAGCTATCCGGAGGGCAATTCAAGCAAGAAGGCGATTTTTGGAATATTGGTCTAACTTCAAAAAGGTAAGTATCTTGCCTAACCTTGAGTGGGGGAATTACCCCTTAGGCATTGAGTCGTATGTGCCATTTTGTGTAATGTGAAAGCCCTGTACACGAGGTAACGAGTACGTACTCAGGCTTATATGTGAAAAATTTATTAGTTTGAAGCCTTAAGTATTTTTAGGTATTAAATTGGATAATTGTTATTAAATCTTCTATTTGCCGTACCTCAATTTTTGATTGTAGAATTTGTTTTTATATGATAAATTGGTGTGATTGCTACTTGAATTTTTATGATAATTATGTGCGTTTGTTGAATTGATAATTTCTGCAAAATAATTATATTATGGGTTTTTCATATGCAAATAATTAATTAAATAAGATTAAATTAAGGTATTAATATATTTATCGAAAAATTTGGATTAAGGAAAGTGTTGTCCTATGCTGAGTTATTTTTCCATCTTTATTGTTGTTTCTGAGATTTTATATACGGTGTGTGGAGCCTTGGGATATTTTCCATGAAATTAATTAATTTTGTTATGTCATTGGAATTAGTCGTGGCCTATGGGCAAATTATGATATGAAGTGTTATGTGGTGTTATTGTGACAATTTTCTGTGTAAATTGTTGTGTGATATGGGTTACCGTTATGCGGTGTATAAGGGTGGCATTCTACTGTTGATATTATGTGGGTATAAGGTGGCATTTCACTGTGGTTATGTGTGTTGGGTTATTGTCTGGGCGGAGCGATAAGGGTGGCTATAGGAGAGATAAGGGTGGCTATTGTCAGGGATGATATGTGATGATATAGGTTAATGTGTTCGTAATTGTTATGGGATGAAGAGCGGATATCGTGCTGGTAATATTTATGTGATGTTGTGATTTCCTTGTGAGTTCTTTTATATATATTGTGCAATTTATTTTTTAAGTTAAGAAATTTGATAATAGTTAGATATATATTGAAATTATGAGCCTGTGGATATTGCTAGGCGGATTATGATATGGGCACGAGGTGCCGGAGAAATATAGTGAATTATTATTGGTACGTGAATTGTCCGTACATTTATGATATGAAATATGGGCACGAGGTGTCGTGGTTATGTAATGAAAGCGATATTGGCACGTGAAATATCCGTGCAGTTGTCCTATGAAATATGGGCACGAGGTATCGAGAGTAAATGATGATGATAGGCACAAGGTGCCGTGAAAATATGAAAGTGGGCTGAGACCCGTATTTTTATGATTATGAAATGAGGCCCGAGGGGTGTATTCTTTATGCTTATCTCTTCTAGTTGCTTCACATTCAATTGCTTAACTGTTGAAAAGCCATTTTTGAAGAAGTCTTTAAGAGATTTCACAGCTTCATTGCTTTCTTACTGGTTTTGTACTACTTCTATACAGCATGTTGATGCACTTTTCGTGATTTCTTATCACTCAGCCTTTATTTATGATTATTACTCACTGCGTTGGAAGTACTCACTTTACTCCCTGCACCTTGTGTGCAGATTCAGGTATTTCTGAACCCGATAACGGGTAGTGGTTGCTCAGAGGCAGAGTCATCGGAGTTTAGGAAGGTAGCTGCCTGACGTTCGCAGCACTGCTTTTCTCCCTCTCGATTTCATTAGACCATATTTAGTACATTTTGACTCTAGTTGTATTCGGACCTCAGTAGATGCTCATGACTAGTGACACCCCGATTAGGTCTGTGTTTGGGTTGTACTTCCGCATTGTTATGATATTATCTGCTACCTAGTATTATTAAATCATGTTTTAGACTGTTCTCTTGTTGTTTAGCTGTTTAACTTCGAATTGGGAATAGTTGGCTGGCCTTATCTTCACGAGAGGCGCCATCACGACCGAGCCCGGGTTTAGGGTCGTGACAGTTGGTATCAGAGCCTAGGTTACATAGGTCTCACGAGTCATGAGCAGGTTTTGTAGAGTCTCGCGGATCGGTACGGAGACGTCTGTATTTATCCTCGAGAGGCTGCAGAACCTTTAGGAAAAACATCACATTCTTGAATTCTTGTCGTGCGTCCTTGATTCAGCTTCAAAAGTAACTCTTAAAATTCCTTCCACGCGTTCGTATGTGCACATGAGCGCTCAGTATCAGATGTGCATTGATGGCTTGCGATTCCCTGATTGAGGGGCGAGATGTGATCTCTATGTGCTGATGTTGGGTCGGTCTAGAGGACTCGAGGCTGGATTTTTTTGCCTATAGCTTGAGCACCGAGGTGCTGATTGTGTGAGCACATGTTTCTGGATCTACATGTTATGTTGTGTCCCTATTAAGGGGAGTAATGACTGGATAGTTACGTGATGAGGGTGATGTGACTGCGAGATGTATTTGTATGATTTGGAAGCGAGAGAAGGGTCTGCTGGAGGATAGAAGAACTATTAGGTGCTTGATTTCCGTCTTGATTCGAGTTATAGCCCCGAGTTATGGGCGTGTGAAGAATCTTTTCATGTTTCCTAGTTGGGAGTGGAGTAAATTTCATGTTGCGGTATGAGTTCAGACTCAGGAAGACTAAGTGACTGCGTAATGTTTATGACGGTGGAAGGTATACAGAAATATTAGTTTGAGGCAAAACAGGTGGGTTATCTCCTGCGGAGTGTTCGAAAGTTGTGTGATCCTTACGTTGTCTGTTAGACGATCACATTTTTAAGTGAAATATATGTGTTGAAATTTAAATCTGGGGGTCGCTTAAGAGAGTGGGTTTAACTGTTGCGAGAGTGACTGCGAGATTTACAGAAGATTTAAAGTACTAGATGGTCTGTGTTCACGAGCTGATGAAGGATTGAGTTTAATCTCACTATGGTATTATTGCAGCAATAGAGTATATGCATTATGAGTTATTGTGTGTGATTCGATCTATGGCTTTGGACCAAGTGGGGGAGTCTGCTATTGAGTTGTTGTTGGAAAGGAATGCTCGGTGTATAGAGCAGGAAGTTGCTTGGTTGCATTGGGATCAGGTTATATTGTGCGGTGTCGGAGTGCTAATGAGGCACGGGTTGTTCGGTTTATTTGATCGGGCTAATTGTAGTTTGAGTAGAGTGGTTGACTCTAGAGAATGGTTCTAATGCGTTCAAGATTTTTCATGTAATAAGTGGAAACTTTCGAGTTGTATTTTTGGCTAGAAACTGAGGTTGCACTGGAAGGTGTCAAGACTAGTAGTATTTCTATATCATTATGGGGTTCTGTATAACAGTATCAAGAAGGTAAAGGTAATGGCCTTGGATTCGCAGGAAGCCTTTTCAGGGTAGGTATTTTGAATGTGGTGCTTTTGGGAACATTTAAAAGAGTATTCAGCGGGTTGCGAGCCTTAGACTGTGTGGTATTATGCTTGGGCCTCGTGTGGTGAGTCTAGGTTGAGGAATTGTGATGCTATAGCAAGAAGGAGTATCAAGTTGAAGGTAAAATCAGAGGAACTCGGATAGATGGGATAGTTTGGTAGTATGCCAAACTAGTATAGCAAGGACATGATTAGTCCTTTGGATGTTTACGAGGTAATGAGCTTCTACAGGTGTTTCACGATAATGCTCTTAGGTTTTAGTGGCCTGCATAGCTTGGTTGAGTTAGAGGGATTCAGTCATGTCAGGCTTGGTTTTGTCAAAAAAGGAGGCGGAGAGTTCTTGATGATTCCTACTGCGTTTAGAGGTGCGTATTCTCTGCGAGTGTAAGAAGCGTGGAATGTGTAGCGATTTTCTTCTGAATGGGATCAATGGAAAGTTCTTGGTTGGTTAAGTACATAGTGCTTGTGGCTCGGAAGGGATGTGTAGTTCGTGTGCTATATGGAGTTGGAGAGTGGGAGTTCTCATATTCAGGCTATGTTGTGGTTGTGGGTCGTGTGTATCGGCACGGTTTAGTGACTATCAGGGTTTGGAGACCCGAGGGGATCTTTTGTTGCTTGGTACGTTAGATTTTGGATGTGATATTGGGTATGGACTGGTTGTCTCAGTGTTGTGTCATTCTGAGCTATTGCGCTAAGGCGGCGATGTTGGTTATGCCGGGAATGCCACGGATCGAGTGGCGAGGTTCGACGAATTATGTTCTTAGTAGGGTGGTTTTATATTTCGAAGACCCAACGGATGATTGGGAAGGATTGTTTTTCTTATTTGGGCTTTCGTGATGGATATCAGTGTAGAGACTCCTACCATTGATTCAGTTTCGGTGGTGAGGGACTTTTCGTATGTGTTCTTGTGGCCGGGAATGTCGCCGGGCAAGGTTGTTTATTTCGGTATTGATTTGATGTCGGGCACCGTATCATATGGCACCGACAGAGTTAAAAGAGTTGAGGGAGCAGCTTCGGGGTTTCCTTGATAAGGGGGTCTGTTGGCAGACCAATGCGGATGTGTGTTCTAACTTGGGTCGACTTGGTTGGCTCCGAGTTGTATTGTTGAGGGATGTGTGATTCGATTGTTATTGAGCCTATTAGTGTTCTGAAGAGATATATGAGTTACCTTTCCGTGTGGCGGGGCATTTGGATTTGTTGGTTATAGGCATATGTAGTGCGGTGTTATTGGGGTCTCTCAGTGGAGCTCGAGCGGGAGGAGTATTGGATATTGCTCGGCGGATGGCGTATCGGTTATGTCCTTTTGAGATGTGTGCTGTTATGATTTGCTTTGGCTCTAGACATCAATTGCGCGTGGTCGTCAATTTCGAGCAGAATGACTCGAGGTGTTTCATGTGGACCAGTGTTTGGATGGGGTCGCGCATTGCAGCGAAGTTGTGTGGAGGTATGACTTTGCGGGTTAGTTTCGTGTGTTCTGTTTCTATGATGTGAGACGGGTTCTCGACCTTGTGTTGTAGTGGTACTTGTGAGCTTGCAGTACAGCTCTTTCATTTGAGTCACTTTCATGATTTGAGTATGTTCGGATTGCTTCTTATTGGTGCGCGGATTGCGCAAGTCGCGGCTTTAGTCTGCATTGAGGTGTCATGTCACCAGAGTGGTTGTGTTAGATTAGATGAGATCGTTGGGGTCCTTAATGAATACAAACGGATTCGATTTCAGCATGTTGGGAGGATAAATATCGAGGTTCGGCTCAAAAATTTGCTATGGTCCTTGCCAAAGGAGAAGCGGATTCATGAATGGTTGATCTGAGAAATGGTTATGGTTTATTGCGTGTTTCATTTATCATTGGCAGTGCATGAAAGTGTTGGAATGAGGCCTTAGTTGATAAGAGGTTTTCTATCGGTATTCGGTTGTTGTGTTCAGCTGCTGTGATTAGAAGTTGTCGCTGCAAGCGTTTGAGTTATGTGGTACGTCATGTAATTGCACCTGAGGTTGCAGGTATGGGTTATTACAGCTTGTTCGGGCCTATTTCCAGTATAAATGTGAGATTCTGATCGCATTGAAGATTTCAGAGTGGAAATGTGGTTCCATGGTTTATGGGCTAGATTGGATTGTGAAATTTCAGTTTCTATGTGTTATCGGACCTATATGAGATAGGGTGACGTGGGATCGCCCCCGGGTATATGCATGGTAAGGCTATTCAGCGAGTGGTTGGCGTTTGGAGCAACTCTGGGCATGTTCGTGGACGAACGTATGTTTAAGTGGGGGACGATGTAACGACCCGACCGGTCGTTTTGAACTTTTGCACTTTGCTCGTCAGTTTTCGGGCATGACTTGCCCCGTATGATGTATTAAGACTTATGTAAATTGTTGGTTTGGTTTTTAGGGTAATCGGAATGAATTTGGAAGAACAATTCTCAGTTTGAAGCTTGAAATTTGAAAGGTTTGACCAAGATTTGACTTATTTGTATATGATCTCGGATCGGAATTTTTATGATTTAGTTAGCTCCGTTAGGTGATTTGGGACTTAGGAGCGTGATCGGAATGCATTTTGGAAGTCCGTGGAAGGTTTAGGCTTGAATTGGCGAAATTGAGATTTCGGCGTTCTCCGGTTGATAGGCGAGATTTTGATATAGGGGTCGGAATGGAATTCCGAGAGTTGAAGTAGCTTTGTTGTGTCATTTGGAATGTGTGTGCAAAATTTCAGATCATTCGGACGTGGTTTGGTAGGGTTTTTTATCAAAAGTGTAATTTTGAAGATTTTTAGAAACTTAGGCTTGAATCCGATGTGTTTTGGGTGAATTGATGTTGTTTGAGGTGTTTTGATGATTGGAACAAGTTCGATTAAGGTGTTAGGATATGTTGATGCCTTTGGTTGAGGTCTCGAGGGCCTCGGGTGAGTTTCGGGTGGCCAATCGGTTCATTTTAAAGTTAGGAAAGTTGCAGAAATTGCAGGTTCAGCAGTTGCAGGTGTTTACTCTTCGCGTTCGCGAGAGGACCCTCGCGTTCGCGAAGAGTCAGCTGAGGGAGGTGGAAATTTAGCCTCCGCGTTCGCGAGGCAGGTTATGCGTTCGCGAAGGGCTGCGAGTTTGTGCATCGCGTTCGCGGGCGTGTAGTCGCGTTCGCGTAGAAGGAATTGAGAGGTCGAGCTTCAATGGAAATTAACCCATCGCGTTCGCGAAGGCTCGTCTGTGTAAAGCATCGCGTTCGCGTAAGAGGATTTTTGGTCAAAGTTATTTTTGTGCTTCGCGAACGCTAGGCTTTGACCGCGTTCGCGAAGAAGGAAATTATGCCTGGGCAAAATGTTTTAAGGGTCGTTTTGTCCGCGAATGTGAGGTTTATTTCTTCCATTGTTGGTCGTTTTTGGAGCTTTTGAAGGATATTGAAGAGGGATTCAAGGGGAATCACTTTGAGGTAAGATTCTTGGACTAAAAACTTGATTATTATGTGAATTCCAACTAGAAAAAATCATGGAAATTAAGCCAAAAGGTGAAGAACTAGGGCTTGGAAATTTAGACTTTTGATTGAGGATTTGATGGACCATTTGAGGTCGGATTTTTGAGTTTTTGGTATGTATGAACTCATGGGAAGATAAGGAATCTATTGGTGTAAAAAATTTCGAATTCCGAGACGTGGGCCCGGAGGTCGTGTTTTGATAATTTCGGGATTTGTGCTAATTGTTGATTATTTTCACTTGGGCTTCGTTCCCTTAGCCTATTTTGACGTCCTCGTTCTGATTGTGGATAGATTCGACGCGAGTGGAGGCCGATTCGAGGGGCAAAGGCGTCGCGAGCTAGAGATTTGATCGGTTCGAGGTGAGTAATGATTGTAAATGATGTTATGAGGGTTTGAAACCCCGGATTGCACATCGTAGTGCTATATTGAGGTGAGGCACACGCTCAATGGCGAGCGTGGAGTCGTGCACTTTGGGATTGTGACTTGGTCCGTCCCGATTGATGATTTTACCGCGTATTTGTCTGAACTCTATTTGCTATCATCATTATTTGGGCTGAATGCCATATTTGGGCTGAATGCCAACTATTTGAACCCTTCGGGGATTTTCATTGATATTTCCTCACTGTCTTGACTTTATATTTGAACTCAGTCATGTTATTTCCATTGTTTTCATACTCAGCCATGTTTACTCCGTTTTTAATACTTAAATGAGATTTTTAAATGATGTTTGGGCTGAGAAACACTGTTTTTACTATTGCCCGAGTGGCTTGTGAGGATTTTTCGACTGAGTAAGGCCGAGGGCCTATGTTGTGAGGAAACACTGATATTGATTTGAGGCCGAGGGCCTGAGATATGTACGCCACGAGGTGGCATGATTGATATGAGGCCGAGGGCCTAGTGATGATGCCACGAGATGGCTTGAAATTGCGCTTGGGCCGTAAGGGGCCCCTCTCGGAGTCTGCACACCCCAGTGAGCGCGGGTACCCATTGTGATGTGAGATATAGCCCGAGGGGCTGGTATTGTTCTACGTGATTGCCCGAGGGGCTGGTATTGATCTGAGATTTTGCCCGAGGGGCAGAGTTGTTGACATTGTGCCCGAGGGGCGAACCTTTATGTGTTTATTTGTCTTATTTACCTGTCATTTACCTGTTTAGTTGTGTAATTGTGCCCGAGGGGCGTATTCTTTATGCTTATCTGTTCTAGTTGCTTCGCATTCAGTTGCTTAACTGTTGAAAACCCATTTTTGAAGAAGTTTAAACTGAGCTAAGACGCTTTAAGAGATTTGACAGTTTCATTGCTTTGTTACTGGTTTTGTACTACTTCTATACAGCATGTTGATGCACTTTTCGTGATTTCTTATCACTCAGTCTTTATTTATGATTATTACTCACTGAGTTGGAAGTACTCACTTTACTCCCTGCACCTTGTGTGCAGATTCAGGTATTTCTGAAACCGATAGCGGGTATTGGTTGCTCAGAGGCAGAGTCATCGGAGTTTAGCAAGGTAGCTGCCCGACGTTCGCAGCACTGCCTTTCTCCCTCTCGATTTTATTAGACCGTATTTTGTACATTTTGACTCTAGCTGTATTCGGACCTCAGTAGATGCTCATGACTAGTGACACCCCGGTTAGGGCTGTGTTTGAGTTGTATTCCGCATTGTTATGATATTATCTGCTACTTAGTATTATTAAATCATGTTTTAGACTGTTCTCTTGTTGTTTAGCTGTTTAACTTCGAATTGGGAATAGTTGGCTGGCCTTGTCTTCACGAGAGGCGCCATCACGACCGGGCCCGAGTTTAGGGTCGTGACAATTTATGTGATGTTGTGATTTTCTTGTGAGTTCTTTTATATATTGTGCAATTTATTTTATAAGTTCAGAAATTTGATAATAGTCAGATATATGTTGAAATTCTGAGCCTGTGAATATTGCTGGGCGGATTATGATATGGGCACGAGGTGTCGGGGAAATATAATAAATTTATTATTGGTACATGAATTGTCCGTGCAGTTATGATATGAAATATGGGCACGAGGTGCCGTGGTTATATAATAAAAGTGATATTGGCAGGTGAAATGTCCGTGCAGTTGTGATATGAAATGTGGCACGAGGTGCCGTGAGTAAATGATGATGATAGGCACGAGGTTCCGTAAAAATATGAAAGTGGGCTGAGACCCGTATTTTTATGATTATGACATGAGACGTGGGGTGACATTTATTTGAAAGAGTTATATTCGAGACATATTTATTTGAAAGAATTATATTTGAAAGAGATTTACTTGAAAGAGTTGTATTCGAAAGATATTTATTTGAAAGAATTATATTCGAGAAATATTTATTTGAAAGAATTATATTAGAAAGAGATTTACTTGAAAGAATTTTATTCGAAAGATGTTTATTTGAAAGAATTATAATTGAAAAATATTTATTTGCAGGAAGTATATTCGAAATATATTTATTGGAAGGTATTATATCCTAAAGATTATTATTTGAAAGATTTATAGGGGAAAGATTTATATTTGAGGAACTTGATTAATTGGTTGTACTATTTGTTGAGCAATATTTATGGTGTTCTTGTTGCCATGTTGTTTATATCACTGGTCAATTATTGTTGTTATTATTGCCATCATTGTTATTTGTTTCCTATTATTTTTGTATGATATACTGCACAGGTTATTAGACTAGTGAGTGTCTTGATTGTACCTCGTCACTACTCCACCGAGGTTAGTCTTGATACTTATTGGTACCGACTGTGGTGTAGTCATACTACACTTTTGTGCATTTTTGTGCAGAGCCAGGTATTGGATATATCAGGCTCGGACATAATTAGAGTGTGATCACAAGGATTCAAGGTAGAGCTGCTTGACCGTCGCAGTCCCTTGGATTCTTTTCATTTTAATTTTGCTGTTTGTTATTATTGAAACAGTATTGAGTATACGATTCTTGAGATCATTTCATGTATTCAATTAGTGTTCGCGACTCAGTACTACCAGTCTTGGGAGGTTGTACAATTATTTTCGCTGTTAGTTTCTGACACTTATTTCTAGTTCTATTTCTTGTATTAAATTCTATTAAAAAAATGGCTTGAACTGTACTTAAGATCGGCTTACCTAATCTTAGAGACTAAGTGCCATCACGACGCCTGTGGTGGGATTCTGGGTCGTGATACTCTCCAAACCTTCAAATTGTCAAATTTCGGCAAATTGAGCTAAAATATCCTCGAAACCTCCAAATATAAATCCGAACATATGCCTAAGTCCAAAATTGCAATAGGAATCTACTAGAACCATCAAATCACCAATCTAGCATCATTTTCACAAAAGTCAAACCTTGGTCAACTCTTAACAACTTAAGCTTCCAAACCAAGACTATGTGTATTCAATCACTCTCAAAACTTTCCAAATCCAAGCTAACCAACTCCGTATGGGATGCATCAGTTAGGGGAACGGGGATCAAACATATAAAATGACCAGCTGGATCGTTACATACAATGGATCAGGTAATACTCCTATATCATATATCAGCTGAACTCCTAAATATGGTATTTTATTTCTTTGAATTTCAAGAAACCAAATTCTCTAAGTTTAATTAGGAACCCTATTATAGATTTCCTAGTATTTGGCCATGCAACATCATGATAATATTATTCACGATACTCGATAGCAAAATACCCTGACCTGAGTGATTTTTCACGTACCTACTCACTTTTTGATTTGCCTCCATCTGTGATACTTCATGTTATTGCAAGAATTTATTTAATGTTTGAACATTGAATGTGATGTTAGGTATAGTTATTATTAAATACAATAGCTTTCCTATCAACCTTTGATATGTGATAGGGTCTGCTAGAGGTGCATCTTCATTTTTACTAGAAGATCCCACGCGATCATACTTTAACTCTCCTAAGTTCTTCACTTTAAAAGCTTGTTGAGTGCACCCTTATTGCTCTCAATTAATTTCAATTTTGCACCTCTAATTTGCATATCATCAACATACACCAATATAGCAATAATATCACTTCCAGAACTTCTAACAAACAAGGAATGATCATGTTGACTCTATTTGAACCCAAATTTTAATAGTACTTCAAAAAAATTGGCATTCTATTCCTTGGAGCTTGTTTAAGCCCATATAAGAATTTAATGAGTCTATAAATTGACATTCTCTCTACTATCGCTTAAATCCCTAAGGCATTTCCATATATATCCCATAATATAGTCACCCTGGAGAAATGCACTTTAGACATCCATCTTATGGATGTACCTTTGAAACTAGTCTATATTTGAACTCTCCACCTCTCTTTAAGCTTTGTACTTTACTTTATATATCCAGTTGCATGCAATAAGAGTCTTGCCTTCTGGTAGTTAACCACTTTATAAGTGTGAATACTTTCAAGAGCTATAATTTCAACCTATATTACATCTACTCACCTAGTGTCCTTATCAGCTTCTTCAAAAGAAGTAGGCTCAAATAATTTGAGATTGCATAGGGAACCTCTTTGTGAACCTAAAGAGTGACACAATCCTTCTTCTATATAGGTGGTTGAGTAATTTTTGAAGACCTTCTTAATGCAACATGTTCCTGAACAGGTAACTGGGCCCCTGCACAGTCATTCTTGGTTATAGATGAATCATTGACTCCCTCTAGATGAGCCTCAGCAATAGACACACTATCGTTTTCATCAGGTCCATGTGCAACAAAAAAAGTGAAGTTAGACTATCAGAATGATAGATCTCTAAAGTGGGATTGCAAAATACTGGAGGGATAGCTGAGCTGCTCTATGGAAAAGAAAATACCTCCTCACTAAAAAGAATATCTCTTTTCACAAATAAATAGTAGTTAGCAAGATCATATTGAATATAAATTTTTCTGTATGTCAGAATAGCCCATGTGAATTATATGCTTTGTTCTGGATATGAGTTTATCAGTTTCGTAAACTTGTTTTGGCATTTTACAAACACCATATTTCCTTTAGTTGATACAGGTTAAGTTTTTTGACATAAATTCTCTCATATGGAATGACCACCCAACACCTTTAAAGGCAAACTATTAATAAGGTAAAAAAAAATTTAGGGCATAGTGACTCTAAAACTTGATAGGAATATAAGTTTGAAATCTGAGAGCTCTAGTTACCTTAATTATGTGTTTGTGCTTTCTCTCAGCTACACTATTAGTGTGGGGAGTATAAGCACAAGTTTTCTAATGAATCACTACAATTTTCTTAAGCATATACTCACATGCAACATTAAAAAATTCAACTTCATTGCCAAACCTTAACTGCTATTTTTATCATTTTATTAAACTGAGTTTGAATAAGACAGAGAAACTAAGATAAAATAATGCATACATTAGATTTAAATTTCAATAACAATATCCAAGTTATTCTAGAGAAATCATCAACAATAGTTGCAAGAAGTATTTATTCCATCAATGTAACAACTTTATAGGGCCCCCACACATATAGGTGTACTATATGTCCTCATCCTCTCTCCTCCCTTCGCTACAACCAACGGCATCGAAGACCCCGGCCAACCTGCATCCCTTTGGTCCCGGGTAGGGTTGCACTGGCAGTGGCGACAGTCATCTCTGCGTGTGATTTTAGGAAGTCAACAAAGGCGCCAGGTTTCATCTTTCCTATTAAATTGACTATCTCTTTCATTATTCACTCTAACATTCTTCCTCTGATTATTTTTGTGATTGAGTAGCATTCTTGCCCTATTATTCATCGCTTCTACTAGTTATTCTGAATTAAATTGCATTAACTAGTTATTCTTGTAGTGTCCCTTTATTATTGTAGCACTTTCAATTTTACTACCTTTTTTTATGTTAGAGATATTACATTAATTTGAATTAATTATTCACTCATTCTTGACGGTACCTTAGTTAGTGATTTTTCCCGCTTGATCTGTCATAGTATTTCCTTAGTGTAGCTCTTTGCTGGTCTAGTTGCAGTTATAACTTAGTACCTCTTAGTATATAATGTATGTGGTGAGCAATGACAAAGTAAGGTCATATCCTCGGGTAGGGCGGGGGTGGAAGGGAAAGGGTAGTAGGGGTATTAAGGGAACCTCTATGCTGAGAGTTGGATCCAAGAACATAGGCACATTGACGGGAAAGTCTATAGAGTTACCGAAGATTTTTCAGAAAAAGAAGATCCACATAGCTTATGTCTAGGAAACTAGATAGGTAGGAACTAAGGCTCGGGAAGCATACGGGTTTAAGTTGTGGTACTCGGGGGCGAGTTGGAAGAATTGGGTAGCATCTTGGTTGATAGTGAACTTAGAGAGCTGGTGCTAAAGGTTAGGAAGGTGAATGATAGGCTGATGGATACTAATAATTGTGGGAGGATATACTTTAAACATAATTAGTGCTTACGCGCCTCAAGTGGATTTGGACGAGGAGGTTAGAAGGTGCTTCTTGGAGGATTTAGATGGGTTGGTGCGGGGAATTTTGCACTCTAAGAAGCTTATAATAGGAGGACATTCTAATAGCCATATTGGGACGTATCTGGGGATTATGACAGTGTGCATGGTGGCTTTGATTTTGGAGACAGAAACGGAGGTGGTACTTCGTTGCTGGATTGTGCTAAAGCTTTTGATATCGTGATTGCTGACTCGTATTTTCCAAAGAAGGAGGAGCACTTGGTAACCTTTCAGAGTGTGTTGTCCAAGAACCAAATTGATTATCTACTAATCAAAAGGTGTGATAAAGGATTATGCCTGGATTGCAAGGTCATCCTGAGTGATAATATCACAACTCAACATAGGTTATTGGTTATGGACTTGGCGATAATGCGAATGAGGAAAAAAGGGTTATGTATGGTCTCTAGGATCATGTGGGGCGCCTTGACTAAGGACAAAGCTCACGAGTTGGGGGGAAAAGTTACTAGCTATGGGCCCCTATAGGAGTAGTGAGGACGCGAGTTGTATTTGGACTATGACAGCAAACTATATTAGAGGAGCTATGAGAGAGGTGTTCTGGGTCTCGAAAGGCTTCTCTAGTGGCTGCAAAAGGGACTGGTGGTGGAATGAAGAGGTCCAAGAAAAAGCAGAAGACAAAAAAGTGGCGTATCTAGTAGAGAGAATAGATGAGGTGGAAAAGAGGACTAACATGGAGTGGTATAAGAAGGGAAAGAAGGAGGTGAAGTTAGCAGTTACTGCAGAAAAAACTGTGGTGTTTGGATGTTTGTATGAAGAGATTGGAGAGAAAGGCAGGGATAAGAAGCTGTATAGGCTTGCTAAAGTAAGAGAAAGGGCACGTGATCTAGATCAACTGAAGTGCATAAAAAATGAGGGGGTTAGAGTTTGAATGGATGAGGCACAGATTAGGCAGAGGTGACAGCCATACTTCTATAAACTCTTTAGTGAAGGGGACATTGGGTTGGGTGATTTGGAGCAATCCATGAGTCATCAAGATTTTGGATACTATAGGCGCATAAAGGTATGAGAGGCCTAGATGGTGATGCATAGGATGAATAGGGGTAGAGCGACTAGGCCAGATGAAATCCCTGTAGAATTTTGGAATAGCACGGGTAAGGTAGGCTTTGAATGGCTCTCTAGGTTGTTTAACATCATTTTTAGGACGATGAAGATGCCTAAAGAGTGTAAGCGGAGAATGATAATTCCATAGTACAAGAATAAGGGTAATGTCTAGAATTACAATAACTATAGGGTATCAAGCTGATAAGCCATACGGTGAAAGTATGAGAGAGGGTGGTGGAAGGGAGGACGAGGAGGAATTATCCAAGAACCAGTTTGGTTTCATGCCAGTTTGTTTTAAATATGGAAGCCATTCTTCTGGTGAGGAGATTGATGGAGTAGTATAGGACAATGAAGAAAAACTTGCATATGGTGTTCATTTACCTAGAGAAAGTATATGATAAAGTCCCGAGAGAGGTTTTGTGGAGGCGTTTGGGGGCGAAATGTGTGCTTGTAGCCTACATTAGGGTGATTAAGGACATGTATTATGGAGCTAAGACATAAATAGGACACCAGAAGGAGACTCAAAGTGTTTCCTAGTTGTCATTGGGTTGCATCAGGGATCACCCCTTAGCTAGTGTTTTTTTCCTTGGCGATGGACGCTTTGATGCGGCACATATAAGGAGAGGTGCCATGGTGTATGTTATTTATAGATGATATAGTTATGATTGACGAGTCGCAAAGTGGTGTTAACGAGAAGCTAGAGATTCGGAGACTGACTCTAGAGTCTAAAGGTTTGAAATTGAGCAGGACCAAGATGGATTACTTGGAATGCAAGTTCAGCAACGCTACCTAGGAAGTGGACATGGATATGAGGATTGAGACACAAGTCATCCCCAGGAGAGGAAGTTTCATATACCTTGGGTCAATAATACAAGGTGATGGATAGATTAATGAGGATGTCATGCACCGCATTGGAGCTGGGTGGATGAAATGGAGGCTCGCTTCCGGTGTCTTGTGTGATAAGAATGTGCTACTAAAACTTAAAGGTAATTTATATAAAGAAGTAGTTAGACAGACTATGTTGTTATCACAACCCAACTCTATCGACTGGTCGTGATGGCGCCTAACTCTCTTGCTAGGCAAGCCAAGCATAATAAAATGAAATATAAATAGTGAAAGGATAAAAGTGATATAAGTCTAATGCCTCAACATAGCATAGTAACGTCAATACATGATAAATCCCCCCTAGAACTGGTAAATATAGATTCATGAGCTCTAAAATAGAATACAAGTCTGCAAATCTAAATAACAATACTGTCCGAAAATAAAGACAATACTACAATGGAAAGAGATGCCAAGATTGTGATCAGGATGCAGCTCTACCTCGTCTCTCAAAGATACTCAGCAAGCAAAACTCCGCTACTGGTTACTAAGTCCAAAACCTGGATCTGTGCAATTAAGTGCAGAGTATAGTATGAGTACACTTGACCCCGTGTACTCAGCAAGTATCATAACTAACCTCGGCAAGGTAATACGACAAGAATTTTAAATGATACATAGTAACGTCAATACATGATAAATCTCCCCTTGAACTGGTAAATACAGAGTCATGAGCTCTAAAATAGAATACAAGTCTGCAAAGCTAAGTAATAATATTGTCCGAAAATAAAGACAACAGTATAGTAGAAAGAGATTCCAAGACCGTGATCAAGATGTAGCTCTACCTCGTCTCTTGAAGATACTCAGCAAGAAAAACTCTGCTACTGGTTGCTAAGTCCAAAACCTAGATTTGTACAATTAAGTGCAGAGTATAGTATGAGTAAAATTGACCCCATGTACTCAGCAAGTATCATAACTAATCTCGGCAAGGTAATACGACAAGAATTGTAAATGATACTCGCTATAACTGGTGCAACTTATAAATTCAAAACATACAAAATAATAATGTGACCAAGTCAAAAAGCATAGAAAGAACCATATTGGTGCACACAATTACTCAAGTACTCTTCTCAGTCAATGATTCGGCATATAAAGACGATATGATACAACAACAAAAATCTAGTAAAATCCCACTAGTGGGGTCTGGGGAAAGAGATATGATAGTAATCAGGTAATGTCACAACCCAAAACACAACATGTCATGATGGCATATATCATGATACTAGGCAAGCCGACAACTCACAAGTACCAATATTTTAAATTCAAGATATACTGAAACAAGTTTAAGCAAGTAAAAATCTCATAAACTGGATGAAAATGCCATAATGCAATACAGAATTTCTCAAAACCCAGGTGGCACTGAGTACATGAGCATCTATACCGTAACATAGTCCGATACAGTATGTAAGAAAGTAGAAACGAGTAAGTAAAACTGAGAGATAACGGAAGGAGATCCAAGGTCTGCGGACGCCAAGGCATCTACCTCGGTAATCTCCGAACGGTTGAAACTCCAAGATCAACAACCACCATGCGGAAGTACCTGGATCTGCACACAAGGTGCAGGGTGCAGCGTGAGTATAACTAACTCAATAAGTAACAAGTCTAACCTTTGTATTAAAAGTAGTGATGAGCTCGAACAATACTGTCCAAATATAGAATTAAACAGTATGAAAATTAGCATAAAAATATGGCAATAGTATCTCGGATAAACTCAAAATCCGTAGGTACAGTAAAGGAAAGTAGACATGCTTCAGGTTCAATAGTTAAGCTCAATACAGATAAAATATGAAGAGTCTGAATAATAAGAGGAATATGACATCTCTACATCTACATGCCAATATGCATGTCGTATGTGATGCAACACAATGAAAGCCTCGCGTACTCAAACTCTCGGAGCACTCAACCTGACTGTAAGAATTCTCACTCATCACACTCAATCACTCAGCACTGTATAGTACCCGCTGAGTTATGCAGCCCGATCCCATCGTGAATCAATAATACTTGTTGCAGCGTGCAGCCTGATCCCATCATGAGTCAATAGTACCTGTTGCGGCGCGCTGCCCTATACCATCAATATCACTCACAAACAGGCCCTCGGCCTCACTCAGTCATCAATCTCTCCAGTCTCTCAAGCTCACATCCAGCTCTTGCCTCATTTCAACTTCGCGAATGCGGCTTAGCCCATGTGTTCACGATTCACTGCCTCACTAACTTACGCAATTGCAAATCTTAACTCGCGAATGCGTAGAACAAAACTCCCAGCTACCCAAAAAAGCCTACGCGATTACGGACCTTCCCACATGATCATGTATAAGAAAACCAGACCTGAACACCAGAAAACTTCAGCAGACTTCAGCCATTTCTCCAAGTCAAATTCCACTCCGATAACCATCCAAAATCCTTCCAAGGCCCCCAGGACCTCAACCAAATTACCAACAAGTCCTAAAACATAATACGAAATTGTTCAAGGCTCAAATCATATCAAACAACATAAAAAACACGAATTGCACTACAATTCAAGCCTAACGAAAACTAAGAAATTCCAACTTTTATAATCGATGCCGAAACCTATCAAATCAAACTCGATTAACCTCAAATTTTGCACACAAGTCATAATTGACATAAAGAACCTATTCCAACTCCCGGAACCAAAGTCTAAGCTCGTTAACCACAAAGTCAACTCTCGGTCAAACTTCTCAATTTTCAAAACTTCTAAATTTTTAACTTTCGCCATTTAAAGCCAAAATCAACAACGAAACTCCAAATCACTATCCGGATACACTCTTAGGTCTGAAATCACCATATGGAGCTATTGGAACCATTAAAACTCTATTTCGGAGCCAATTACACATAAGTCAACATCCGGTCAACCTTTTCAACTTAAGCATCCAGCCTTGAGACTAAGTGTTTCAACTTATTCTGAAACATCCTCGGAACCAAACCAACTACCCCAGCAAGTCACATAACAAGAATTGAGCATAGAATAAGATGTAAATGGGGAAACGGGGCTACAACACTCAAAATGAATGGCCTGGTCGTTACATCCTCCCCTCTTAGACAAATATTTCTCATCGAACGGGTCTAGAAATATACCGAGTCTCAAATAGGCGTGGATATCTGTTTCACATATCCCGCTCGGTCTCCCAAGTGGCCTCCTCAACTGGCTGACCTGTCTATTACACCTTCACTGAAGCTATGTTCTTTGACCTCAACATTCGAACCTGCTGATCAAAAATGGCCACCAGCTCCACATCATACGTCAAATCACCATCCAACTAAATTGTGCTGAAATCCAAAACAAGAGGCGGATCACCCATATACTTCCAAAGCATCGAAACATGAAACACTAGATGAACACTCGATAAATTAGGTGGCAATACAAGCTAATAAGCCACCTCACCAACCCTCTCAAGCACCTCAAAAGGCTCAATATACCGAGGGCTCAACAGCCCTTCTTCCCGAACCTCATAACACCCTTTATGGGTGAAACCCTGAGTAGTACCTTCTCCCTAACCATGTAAGCAACATCATGAACCTTCCAATCACCGTAGCTCTTCTTTCTAGACTGCGACGTGTGAAGTCGATCCTGAATTAACTTAACCTTATCCAAAGAATCGTGAACCAAGTTAGTACCCAACAGCCTAGCCTCACTCGGCTCAAACTATCCCACCGGAGACTGACATTGTCTCCCATACAAAGCCTCATACGGAGCCATCTAAATGCTCGACTGTTAGCTGTTATTGTAGGTAAACTCTACAAGCGGCCGAAACTTATCCCATGAACCCCCAAAATCTATGACACAAGCACGTAGCATATCCTCCAATGTTTGGATACTGCGCTCGAACTGTCCGTTCGTCTGAAGGTGGTATATTGTACTCAACTCAACCCGTGTGCCTAATTCTTGCTGCACTGACCTCCAAAACTGCGATGTAAACTGCATGCACTGATCTGGAATGATAGACACAGGCATACCGTGAAGGTGAACAATCTCGCGGATGTAGATCTCAACCAACCCCTCCGAAGAATAGGTAGTTCCAAGTGGAATAAAATGCACGGACTTGGTCAACTGGTCCACAATCACCCAAATAGCATCAAACTTTCTTGAAATACATAGGTGCCCAACTACAAAATCCATGGTGATACGCTCCTATTTACCCTCTAGAATCTCAAGCCTCTAAAGCAATCCGGCCGGTCTCTGATGTTCGTACTTCACTTGCTGACAATTTAGTAACCGAGCTAAAAACCCCACTATATCCTTTTTCATCCTCCTACACCGATAGTGCTGCCTCAAGTCCTGATACATTTGTGGTAATCGGATGAATGGAATACCACGAACTGTTGCCCTTCAACCAACTCACATAGCCCATCTATGTTGGGCACACAAATCGGACCTTGCATCCTCAACACCCCATCATCCCCAATAGTAATCTCATTGGCATCACTATGCTGAACCGTGTCCTTATGGACAAAGGAAATTGGGATCATCATATTGACGCTCTCTAATATGATCATATAAGGAAGACCGAGAAACCACACAATATAGAAGCTGACTGGGCTCCGAAATATCCAATCTCACGAACTGATTAACCAGGGCCTGAACATCTGATGCAAGCGGCCTCTCACCAATAGGAATAAAAACAAGGCTACCCATACTCACTGTCTTCCTACTCAAGGCATCGACCACCACATTGGCCTTCCCGGGATGATACAAAATGGTGATATCATAGTCCTTTAGCAGCTCCAACCATCTCCGCTGCCTCAAATTTAGATCGTTTTGTTTTAACAAGTGCTGGAGAATCCGATAATTCGTAAATACCTCACAAGATACACCGTAGAGATAATACCTCCAAATCTTCAATGCATGAACAATGGATGCCAACTCCAAATCATGAACAAGGTAGTTCTTTTCATGGGGCTTCAACTGACGCGAAGCATAAGCAATCACTCTACCCTCCTTCATCAAGACACACACAATATAAGAGACTGACACTAAAGACAAAACTAGAACTGGAGTTGTGGTCAAAGTAGTCTTGAGCTTCTAAAAGCTCTCCTCTTACTCATTCGACCACCTAAATGGAGCACCCTTCTTGGTCCATTTGGTCAAAGGCGCTGCAATGGACGAGAAACCCTCCACGAAGTGACAATAATATATGGTCAAGCCGAGAAAGCTCCGAATCTCAATAGCTAAAAATGGTCTGGGCTAACTCTGAACCACCTCTATCTTCTTTGGATCCACCTTAATCCCCTCACTGGACACCACGTGCCCTAAGAGCACTACTTAACTAAGCCAAAACTCACACTTGGAGAACTTGGCATCAATTTTCTCCTCTCTCAGTCGATGTAGTATAATCCTCAAACGTTGGCATGCTTCTCCTAGCTATATGAGTACATCAAGATATCATTAATGAATACTATGACAAACGAATCAATATATGACTGAAATACATTGTTCATCAGATGCATGAATGTTTCTAGGGCATTGGTCAGCCCAAAAGACATCACAAGAAACTAATAGTGACCATGGCGGGTCCTGAATGTCGTCTTCAGAATATCTGAGTCCCAAATCTTCAACTGGTGATACCTAGACCTCAAATCAATCTTAGAGAACACCCTCGCTCCCTGAAGCTGGTCAAATAAATCATCAATGCGCGGCAAAGGATAATTTTTCTTGATTGTAACTTTGTTCAACTACCTATAGTCGATGCACATCCGCATAGTACCATCCTTCTTTTTCACAAACAGAACCGGTGCACCCCAAGGACACTAGGCCTAATAAATCCCTTTTCAAGAAGATCCTGAAGTTGTTCTTTCAATTCCTTCAACATCAGCTGGTGCCATACGATATGGAGGGTGGCATGCTCGGCAGGTCAGCATGAAACACATCCGTGAAGTCTCGCACCACCGCAACAGAATTAATAGTAAGGGTATCTGCACCAACATCTCTCACAAAGGCCAAATATGACAGACACCCCTTCCAAACCATCCGTTGGGCCTTCAGATAAGAAATCACCCTACTGGGAACATAATCTAGAAAACCTCTCCACTCGATACTTGGAAATGCCAGCATTGCTAACGTCGTGGTCTTAGCGTGACAATCCAGAATAGCATGACATGGAGACAACCAATCCATACCCAAAATCATGTTCAAATCAACCTTACTAAGAAATAAGAGATAATCTCTAGTCTCCAATCCCCCAATAGTCACTACACATGACCAATACACACGGTCCACAATAATAGTATCGCCTACTGGTGTAAATACATGAATAGGTGAAACTAGGGACTCACGAGGCATATCCAGATAACGAGCAAAATATAATGATACATACGAATAAGTGGAACCAGGGTCAAATAATATAGAAGCATCCATGTGGCATAATGAGACAATATATGTGATCACTGTGTCTGAAGCAACGGCCTCTGCCCTAGCAGGAATAACATAGAATCGAGACTGACCGCCACCCAAACGGCCTCCCCTCTAGGGCGACCTCTAGCTGCCTAAGCCTCACGCCGAGCTAGCTGAGTGGGTGGTGAAGTAACTGCTAAGGAAGTCGCAACCTAACTCCTCTGGTGAACTGCACCTCCCAAAAGTCGGGGACAATGCCTTTTCACATGACCCAACTCTCCACACTCAAAACAACACCTCTCGGAAAATGACGACAAGTATTGAAGCGGACCCCGAGAACCTGAATAACTACCACAGAAACCTGGAGCAGATGAACCCTGAAATGAAGGTGCACGAGATGAACTCTGGGCTGGGAGTGCACTGAGATATGACTGACACAGTCGAGCACTGTATAAACCATGGTTAGCTAATGCACCATGATGAACCGGACAAGCCATCTAAGTGGGCCTATAAGGATGACCCCTCCTGTGGTGGAACTGACCCCCAAAAGAAACACCGCTTAAACCACCCAAACCAAGAGGCCTCTTAGCCTCCCTCTCCTCGCACTCCTAACTACGGGCCATCTTTAGCCACTGAGCAATATCAGCCACCTCGTTGAACCTAGAACCTACTACATGGTCCAGTTTCATAACAAAATGTAACTGATAATTGAGGCCATCAATGAACCTACTAATCCTCTCCCTCTCAGTGGGAACCAACCAAACTTCCTGACGAGCCAACTCTAAAAATCTCTTCTCGTACTAGGTCATAGACATGCCCTTTTTGTGTAGCAGCTCGAACTTCCTACGCAACCCCTCCCCATGGGTCTGTGGCACAAACTTCTCCAAGAAGAGAACGGAGAAATCATGCTATGAAAGTGGTGCTGCACCGACTGTCCTGCTCCTCTCATAGGCCTCCCACCATCTGAAGGCAGCCCCTGATAGCTGAAAAGTAGTAAAGGAGACTCCACTAGTCTCTAGAATACCCGCCGTGCGAAGAATCCGCTAGCACCTATCCAAGAAGTCCTAAGCATCCTCTAACAGCCTCACTAAATGATGGAGGCTGGAGTCTCCCAAATCTCTCTAGTCTCTTCTGCTCCCCATCACTCATAACGGGACGCACCTGGGCCTGAGTAACTACAACCGGCTGGGTTGGTAGTACCACTGGTATCTGAAGTCCCTGCACCACCTGCTCTCTGGAGTGCAGGTGGCGGTAGTATAAGTACATCCCCCGGCCTGAGAAGTGGTTGGCGCCCCTAAACAGAATCCGCCTACGCAAGGCTAGTGCAAACAGCCAATATTTGGGCCAAAACCTCCTGAAGGCATGGAATCACAATAGGCACAATTGGTGCCTGGGCTGGTCCCGCCGGCTCTACCATATCTGGAACCTACTCCTAAGCTGGAGCAAGTGGTGTGTCTACAAGTATTGCTCCAGCTGTTGTACGAGCTGCACCTTGGCCTCTACCGCGACCGTGACCTCAGCCTCTCATGGCCTAAGCTGGTGGTACTGGTGGCCGTCTGCCCAATCTGGTTGCACGTGTCCTCACCCTCTGTAAGAGAATAGAATAACAGAAGTTCAGTTCCCAGAATCAACAAATTTGCACGATAAGAATACAAGAATGTAAAGTTTTCCTAAGGGTTCGGCAACCTCTCTATGATAAGCACAGGCGTCTTCGTACCGCTCCACAAGACTCTACTAATCCTGCTCATGATTCGTGAGATACTAGGCAAGCTGACAACTCACACTACCAACATTTTAAATTCAAGATATACTGAAACTGGTTTAAGTAAATAAAAATCGCATAAAACTAGATGAAAACGCCACAACGCAACATAAAATTTCCAAAATCCGAGTGTCACTAAGAACATGAGCATCTATACAATAACATAGTCTGATACACTATCTAAGAAAGTAGAAAGGAATAAGAAAAACTGAGAGATAGGGGAAGGAGAGTCAAGGTCTGCGGACGCCAAGGCAGCTACCTCGATAATCTCCGATCGACTGAAACTCCAAGATCAGCAACCACTGTGCCAAAAAATACCTGTATCTGTACACGAGGTGCAAGGTGTAGCGTAAGTACAACTAACTCAATAAGTAACAAGTCTAACCTTTGAACTGAAAGCAGTGACGAGCTCGAACAATAACGTCCAAATACAGAATTAAATAGTATGGAAATTAACAGGAAAAATATGATAATAGTATCTCAGATAAACTCATAAGATGCAGGTACAGTACAGGAAAGTAAACATGCTTTAGGTTCTAACAGTTAAGCTCAATACAGATTAAATATGACAAGTCTGAATGGTAGGAGGAATATGATATCTCTACATCTACATGCCAATATGCATGTCGTATGTGATGCAACACAATGAAAGCCTCGCATACTAAAACTCTCGGAGTATTCAACCTGACTCTCTATATTCTCACTCATCACACTCAATCACTCGGCACTGTACAGTATCCGCTACGGCGTACAGCCCGATACCATAATGAATCAATAGCAATTGCGCTCACTGTCGGTATGCAAACTCCGAACGGGAAAATCCATCCCAAGTGCTAATAAATCATGTAGCGGCACGCAGCCCGATCCCATCATGAATTAATAATACATGCTGGGACATGCAGCCTGATCCCATGATGAGTCAATAGTACCTGTTGCAGCATGGAGCCATATCCCATCAATATCACTTACAAAATAGGCCCTTAGCCTCACTCAGTCATCAATCTCTATAGTCTCTCGGGCTTACAATACTCATGCTAAGCATCCCAAATCAATGGTACATGATGTGAAAATGTATGATAATAGAGATTGAGATATGATATGCAATGATGAATGCGACTGAGTACATAACTGCAAATAAGCAAATAACTCAATAGCAAAGAATGACCATTATGGGTCCCAATAGCACCAGCACATGGCCAAAACATGATTTCTAACATAAATTACAACTCAAATGCTTTATCATATAGAGTACAATAATAATATATATGTAAGATAACTGCACAGTTCCACAGAAATGACTTAATCACAATTACTACGATGCACTCCTACACGCCCATTACCTAGCATGCGCGTCACCTCAACAGCAATCACATAGCACGAAATTTCAGGGATCCATACCCTCAAAACCAAGTCTAGAAGTGTTACTTACCTTAAACCGTGCAAATATCTACTCCAACAAACCCTTACCTCGCGAATCAGCCTCCAAATGCCTCGAATATGCCACAAACAATTCGATACAATTAACTCAAGCTATAAGAATTAATTCCACATGAAAATGCTAAATTCTAAATCAAAAGTCAACCCCCGAACCCACATCTCGGAATCCGATAAAAGTTACAAAATTCGAACACCCATTCAACCACAAGTCCAACCATTTACACATAAGTCAACATCCGGTCAACCTTTTCAACTTAAGCTTCCGACCTTGAGACAAAGTATCTCAACTCATTTCGAAATATCCCTAGAGCCAAACCAACTATCCTGGCAAGTCCATAACAACAATTGAGCATAGAATAAGCAGTAAATGGGGAAACGGGGCTAAATACTCAAAATAATAGGCCGAGTCGTTACAGTTAAATAACCAAGGAAATTGCAAGTAAAGATGAAATACAATAATTAAACAACACTGGCCAGATTTTCCTCAGTATTTCCATAACCTTACCAACCACTGATTAGTTTTTCTTCAAATACGTGTGTACTCCATCAAGAAGGCACATGATATTGACCCTAGGGGGATGGATCCATATCCACACGATGCACAATGTGGTCACGTGCAATAATCATAATACGCCCGGCACGGTCACATGCTCAATATTCTGCCCGACGTGGTCACAAGTCAATATTCGGCCATCGTGGTGACAGGCACAATATCACAATCCACCTAGAGTGTCCATAGGAACTATATCACAAATCCGTTGGGCATGGTCATAGACACTATATCACAATCCGCCCAGCGTGGTTACTGGATAGCAGTCTAAACCATATCACACATAAAGCAGATATACAAGAATCCATGTACAAGAAAAAAGAACATCAAATTTCATAATCCTGGACAGGTATAAGTGACATGATGAGGGTCATGCATGTACAAATGTGGTATCATAGCTCAAAACAAGTGAATACATCACAAAATAGCAACTAGAAGGGCTAATCAGGAGATTCAACCTCTATGCAACCTCAAACATGCCTCACATAGCTCACAACATGGGTAAAATTAAGAAAAATATCATAGCATGAATCTTGGCAATCAATTTAAGGCAATTATTAGCCTAAGCACCACCACGAGCATGGATAAATACCCTGGTGCTCACATATTGGCTCAACCCCACACATATGCACCACCCATAGCACGCAGATATCACAAATAACTTCGGCAACTAGTGCCTCAACCAAGTTTAGGTAAGATACATACTTCATGCAAGCCAAGTCACTCCTCTAATATGCTCTTCCCGCATGAATCAACCTCCGAACGGCTTGAATCTAGCGAAAATAATATAACACCATCAATAAAAGCAATAGAAAACAATTCTAAATGATAAAGCTAATATCTTTAACCAAAATCAAAAAGTGAGTCAAAAAGTTCAACCTCGGGCTCACACCTCGAAAGCCGACCAAACTCACAAACTCGGAATACCTATTCGAATGAGTCCAGCCATACCAATTTTATCCAATTCCGACCTCAAATCGACCTTCAAGTCCTCAATTTTTACTTTAGGGAAGTTTTTATTAAAATTCCCAATTTCTTCACTTAGATTCATCAATTAAATGCTCAAAACAAAGATGAAATCATGGATAATGAACAAATCCGAGTCAAAAATACTTACCCCAATTCAAATGATAAAAATTCCCTCCAAAATCACCCAAATCCGAGCTCCACAACTCAAAATATGTATAAATGACCAAAACCACTCGAAAATTAGAGTACTTATGGTTTTCCCAGGCATACCCTTCGCGATCATGGGACCAACCTTGCGATTGCGAAGGACAATCTCACACTGCCTCCGAATAACTCTACGCAAATGTGAGGCCAAGGATGCGAACACTCCTGACACTACGCAAAAAAGAGCAAACAATCGCGATCGTGAAGGCTTACAGCCAGACGCCCCCAGTCGGCCTCCCTTCGATACGAACGCGACTACCCTCACGCGATCTCGAAGACCTTCCATCCAAAGCTTCATGAACATGAAGAACATTTCACATGCTATCAATAACACCCTACGTGATCGCAGATGTCTTCTCATGATCGCGAAGAAGGAAACTAGACATCAAAATCAGCTATGCCAAAACATGGAGAAATGGTCTGAAACCCATCCGGAATACACCTGAGGTCCCCTGGAACCCTGTCCAATCATACCAAAAAATCCCAAACATAACACGAACTTACTCGAGGCCTCAAGTCACAAAAAAAAATATCAAAATCATGAATCGCACCTCAAATCAAGCCTAAGGAATTAATCCAACTTTCCAAATTCAAAACTTATGCCAAACATACCTAAACACCACGAAATGACAATATTAAAATGTACCTATTCCATCTTCCAAAACAAAAATCTGAGATATTAATAAAGTTAACTCACGATCACACCCATCAACCTTCAACTTTCCAACTGTCGCCAAAAAATACCAAACTAATCTATGGACCTCTAAATCCCCATTCGGACATATACCTATGTCCAAAATCACCATACAAATCAATTGAAACTATCAAAACTCCATTCTAAAGTCATCTATATAAAAGTCAAATGCTAGTCAACTCTTACAACTTAAGCTCCCAACCTTGGGACTAAGTGTCCTAATTCACTCCACAACCTCCCTAAAACCAAACCTATCATCCCGGAAAGTCACGTAACCAAAAATACACATATGTACAGCATCAAATAAGAAAATTGGACTAAAATACTTAAAACGACTGGCCGGGTTGTCATGGTTGTATGGGACAAAGTGTTGGCCGGTCAAAAACTCTCATGTCCAGAAGATGAAACTAGCTGAAATGAGCATGTTGAGATGGATGTGCAGACATACCAAGTTAGATAAGAATAAAAATGAAGTTATTCAGGATAAGTTGGGAGTGGCCCCTGTGGAATATAAGATGTGAGAGGCGAGGTTAAGATGGTTCAGGCATGTTAAGAGGAGACGCATAGAAGCCCCAGTTAAGAGGTGTGAGAGGTTAGCTTTGGTAGGTATAAGGAGGGGTAGAAGTAGGCCTAAGAAGTCTTGGGGAGAGGTGATTAGGTGGTACATGGCGTAGCTGGAGCTTACTGAGAATATGACCATTGATAGGAGAGTGTGGACGTCGAGGATCAGGGTAGATGGTTAGTAGGTAAGAGAGTGTTTCCCTTTGTCTTCCTCCGTTCGGTAGCATTAATGCTAGTTTGATATCATTATACTCTTAAATTGCTATTATTACCTACTATTTGCTTACTACCTTTGCTTCGGTTTTCTTTTACCATGTTTTTGTTACTACTTGTTGCTATTACTTCTTTTCATCCTTTCTTTCACTGAGGGTCTACTGCAAATAATCTATCTGCCCTTCCATGATAGTGTTAAGGCTGTGTACATCTTATTCTCCCTAAACCTCACTTATGAAAATTCAATGGGTATGTTGTTCTTGCTGTATTTGAACTATGGTACACAAAACATATCATTGATAGTGTTTCTAACTGAAATTGGACTAACACCAATGTGTGTGACATGAGAGGCATCACCATTAGGTAGAAACAACTTCTTAGGTTTAGTAGGTTCAATTATTGTAAACATAGTAAGCAGATTAATGTATGATACTATGTAATTTGTGGCTCATGTATCAACATTCTACTTCTGCAAACTACTGGAAGCCAGAAGTGCAGTACTTATACCTACTATATTGGTTGTTGATGTTGAAAGAAAAGTTATGCTTAGCATCTAAAGTATTTGTTTATACTGCTGCTTGGTGAACGGATAAATTCTTGTATTTGTACTTGCTGAAGGTCATGCACTGGTTTATGTAGCTTGATTTTTTACATGTTGCCCCTGTAATTGGCATTTTGATGGAAAACCTGGCCTAGAGTATTAAAATTATCATTCCCAGCTAGGACATTATATGCACTATCATTACCTCCACTTGCTCCCCGTTTCTTCATTAACTTAAAATCTAGTGGATACCCTGCAGTTTTATAATAGTTTTCCTTGCTATGATCTTTCATCTTGCAAAATTTACACCATGTAATTCTTCTTATATTTCTGATTACCCACAGGTTTAGAGCTCTACAAAAAATAGTTAATTAATAGGAGGAACACCTAGAATACTAGTTGTAGAAGCTCTTGCCTTTTGGCTTTCATTATTCATTAGCATAGCATATGCTTGATTAATCGTAAACAAAGGAAACATAAAAAGAATTTCACGTTCAACTTGGAGAAAATTTTCAATTAAGCCAATTAGAAACTAATAAAATTTTGTGTTGAATAATCACCACAAAATCTTCAGACTTTGGATAATTACAACCAGTCAAGCGCACCAATACCATAAATTCATCCCATAAATCCTTTAACTTCGAGTACTAGATAGAAATATATGAGGTGCCTTGAGTTAGGATTGCAATTTCTATGTTTAATTGAAGGTTCGAGAGCCATTTACTTTGTAGAAATCTCTCTTACAGATCCTCCTAGAATGTATGAGCATTCATAGCACATGTAATTCCACTGGTTAGGTTTTGAGCCATAGAATTATCAGCCATAAATGCAATATTCCATTGTACCATTGCCATTGATACCAGTATCTCTCACGGGATTTTTCATTCTTCGAGGAGCGATATTGATCGAGGCAATGCACATAGATCGATACCAAAGATAGTAGTGCTCGGTGCTAATCGATTGGAAGAAAACTAGAGAGATACCACTAGTATCACTTAAACGCGAGATACAGTGGATGCACAGATTCAACTGTGACTCCTTGCAAAACTTCATCATCTTAGACTGCCATTAATGAACAAATCAAAAATTCGAAAACTTTCACAAAAAATCTAGAAGAGTTCAAAAAAAAATTGAGATAGGAAGAGAGAAAGAGGATCAATCCACAAGTTAAGGCATTGAGCTTATGGCTCTAATACCTTCAGATTTAGAAGAGGAAATCATAATTCATTAAAGAGAGAAGAGAGAAGATAAATGTTCTCAATTGTAATAACTTGATTGTAATATGTACAAGGTGAGATACTTATACAACTCCTAACTAACTGAGTTAATCCACTAACTAACTATTGACAAGTGTATTAATTTTTCTACACACAAATAGACTATTTTACACCATCATACACACTTGCTAAGTAACGCCCTTCTCGCTAACAAGTTAGATGAATCAAGGAACAAAATCACTAGTTGAATCTACAAGCATCGAGTAATATGCAAGGATAACTTTCAATTGTACATTGTATATGTCACGACCCAATTCCGTAATAGGTTAAGACTTCCCCTAATGCCACCGCTAGGAAAGCACACAGTGGAATCTACTATGTATTTATCCCCTTTTTAACATATCTTAATTTCATCAAATTTTATGCAACAAAGATAAGTATTTTCAAATAAATTTTAACATAAAAATATATAGTCTACTGCGATAGAAGTGACAAGTACAACAGTACAAAGTGCTACAAATTCCCAAAACCTGGCGTCACAAGTACATGAGAAAATCTAGGAAATATACAAAACTACTAAAGCTATTGTCTGAAAGTAATAGACAAAAATAGTAAATAAAATGGAAGGAGACTCCGGTGCTGCGGATCGTAGCAAATCAAGTAGCTCACCCCTAAGTATCTGTAAAGATCGGCTACGCGCCTGTGTGACCATTGGTGGAACCTGTCTAAGTACCTTCACATCAATGCAGAAGTGTAGTATGAGTACGAAAAATAACACGAACCTAGTAAGTGTCTGGTCTAACCTCGAAGAATTGATGGGGGGTTGACTTGACACTCGCTAGAGGTCAATAACAAAAATAAAAGTGCATAAAGTACACATGATGAGCAAACAACAAGCATCAATGAGTCAATAAAAGAATTATCAATAAGTACAGCAAGATTCCATTACTCATCACCGACATCTCATAACTGACCGTGAATATACCACTAAATTATTCAAGCTGGAACACATTTCAATTATTAAGCACGAAGTTGCCGAGGCGAACGGCCCAACCCATAAGAATAGTGGTACTCAGTACTGCCGAGGAAAACAGTCTGATCCCATAGGAGTAGTGATGCTGCCGAGGCAAACTGCCCGATCCCATAAGAATGTAGTGTTGCCGAGGTGAACGCCCCATCCCATAAGAGTATGATACTGCCGAGGCGAATGGCCCGATCCTATAAGAATATGATACTACCGAGGTGAACGGCCCGATCCCATAAGAGTATGATATTGCTGAGGTGAACGGCCCGATCCCATAAGAGTGGTGTTACAATGCTACCGAGGGGAACGACCTGATCTCATTAGAGTATAGACATTTACCTCGCTCGTGAAAGTACTTGCGACGCGAGAGGACGTGGATTTTCATAGGTATAAATCATTCCTCAAACTGTGCATGGTGTGGATCTAAGTCTACCCGGACATAATATGGAACATAGATACGCACAGACTCTGGTCACCTCGTGTGTACGTAGCTCCTCATACAAGAGACACACAACAAAATACACCTAAGGGGATGAGTTCCCTCTTACAAGGTTAGGAAAGAGACTTAGCTCGCCTCAAAGCTCGCTTATGGTCCACAAATTCACTCTAAAGCTTCAAGTCGGTACCGAACAATCCGAAACAAGCCAAATATTATAAGAGTTAATCAATATATGCTCAAAAGCTCATAGTTGGGGCCTCGCCCAAAGATACCAACAAGTTCGTAAACATACAACAGACTCGCTCAAACCCTGGGAATGCGTAAAACAACATCAAAACTAATAATCGCACCCCAAACCAAATTAAATCAACTTATAAACTTCAAGTTCTTCCAACTTACTCCGATTGCGCCGAAATATACCTAAACTACTCGGAATGACACCAAATTTTGTGTGCAAGTCACTAATCATCATACGGGACTATTCCCACGCTCAAAATCTCAAACGGACCTCGATAACACCAAAACCTCTTTCAAACAAAATTTAAGGAACTTGAAAACCTTCAATGTGCCAACATTCAATATTAAGTGCTGAAACGCTCCCAGGTCATCCGAACACGTGCCCAAGTCCAAAATCATCATTAAACCTGTTGGAACCTTCAAATCCCGATTCTGAGGTCGTTTACTCAAAACTTCGACTTAAGTCAAAATTATCCATTTAAAGCCATTATTAAGGAACTAAGTGTTCCAATTTCAACCTGAACCTTCCAACCCGAAATAACCATCCCTGCAAGTTATAAAATGGTAAAAGCACATACGGGGAGTCTTAATTAGGGGAAAAGGATTTAGAAAGTAAAATGACCGGTCGTGTCGTTACATTCTCCACCTCTTAAACAAACATTCGTCCTCGAACAGGTCTAGAATCATACCTGGATTGTTAAATAGGTGTGGGTATCTACTCTATATATCCTCCTCGATCTCCCAAGTCGCCTCCTCAACTGGTTGACCCCTCCACTAAACCTTTATCGCAGAAATCTTCTTGGACCTCAACTACCGAACATGCATGTCAACAATGGAAACTGGCTCCTCCTCATAACCCTAACTCTTATCTAGGTGATCATGTTGTAATCTAGAATGTGCGTTATGTCGGCATGATACCCCCAAAGCATAGACAGATGGAAGACCGGATGAACTCCTGATAGACTAGGAGGCAAAGCAAGATCATAAGCAACCTCCCCAACTTGCCTCAACATCTCAAATGGACCAAAAAAACCTTGGGCTCAACTTGCTCTTCTTCCCGAACCTCATGATTCCCTTCATCGACGAGACTTTCAAGAGAACATTCTCGCCCACCATAAATGATAAGTCACGCACCTTCAGATCTGTGTAACTCTTCTGTCTGGACTGTGCTGTGCGAAGTCACTCCTACATAAATTTTACCTTTTCCAAGGCATCTTTCACTAAATAAGTACCATATAAATTAGCCTCACCGGGCTCAAACCATCTGCTGGGAGAACAACATCGCCGACTATATAAATCCTCAAATGAAGCCATCTCGATGATGGACTGATAATTGTTATTGTAAGAAAACTCAGACAAGGGAAAGAATATATCCCACTGACTTCTGAAGTCAATGACACATGCTATGAGCATATCCTCCAGAATTTGAATTGTCCACTCCGACTGCCCGTCAGTATGGGGATGAAAAGTTGTGCTGAGATCAATCGGGGTACCCAACTCGCTCTGAACTGCTCTCCAAAAATGCGAAGTGAACTGAGGGCCTCTATCAGAAATGATGGGGATAGGCACACCATGCAACCGAACAATCTCCTGAATGTAAATCTGGGCCAATCTCTATGAAGAATACGTATTCACAACCGGAATAAAGTGTGCCGACTTGGTCAGCATTTCAATAATGACCCAAACTACTTAAAACTTCCTCAAAGTCTGTGGCAACCCAACTACAAAGTCCATAGTGATTTGCTCCCATTTCCACTCAGGTATAACCATTTGCTAAGTAGGCTACCTGGCCTCTGGTGCTCATATTTGACGTGCTCGCAATTTAGGCACCTCGCTACATACTTAAATATGTCCTTCTTCATCCGCTACCACTAATAATGCTACATCAGGTCGCAATACATCTTCGTAGCATCTGGATGAATAGAATGCCGAGAAATGTGCGCCTCCTCTAGAATCATCTCCCTCAATCCATCAACATTAGGAACACATAGATGACCCTAGATTCACATAAAACCATCCTCACCGATAGTAACCTCCTTGGCACCACCCTGTAGTACTGTCACTCCGAGAACCAACAAGTGCGGATTATCGTACTGACGAGCCTTGATCCGCTCGAGTAAGAAAGACAGAGCCACTACACATGCAAGAACCTTACTAGGCTCCAAAATATCCAACCTCACAAGTCTATTAGCTAAGGACTGAATGTCCAAAGCCATTGGCCTCTCCTGTGCTGAAATGAATGCCAAACTACCCATACTCTCAGCCTTTCTGCTCAGGGCATCCACAACCACATTCGCCTTTCCCGGATGATAAAGGATGGTAATATCATAATCCTTTAGTAACTCAAGCCACTTGCGTTGCCTCAAATTGAGATCCCTCTGCTTGAACAAATGCTGCAAGTTGCAATGATCGGTGTAAACCTCATAGGACATCCCGTAAAGATAATACCTCCAGATCTTAAGCGCATGAACTATCACAACCAACTCCAAATCATGTACGGATTAATTCTTCTCGTAGGGCTTCAGTTGACATGAAGCATAACCAATAACTCACCCCTCATGTGTCAATACACAACCTAGGCCAACGTTTGAAGCATCACAATACACAGTATACGTCCCCGAACCGAAAGTCAACACTAACACCGGTGTTGTAGTCAATGCGGTCTTGAGCTTCTGAAAGCTCGCCTCACAATCGCCAAACCATCAGAACGGAACACCCTTCTAGGTCAGTCTAGTCAAAGGTGCTGCAATAGATGAGAAGCCCTCCACTGCTAAACCCAAGAAACTCCTGATCTCACTCGTTGTGGTAGGACGAGGCCATCTCTAGACTGTCTCGATCTTCCTGGGATCTACCTTAATACCCTCACTTGATACAACATGCCCCAAGAATGACACAGAATCTAATCAGAACTCGCACTTGGAGAACTTAGCATATAGCTTTTGTTCCCACAAGGTCTGAAGCACAACTCTCAAATGCTGCTCATGATCCTCCATACTACGCGAGTAGATCAATATGTGATCAATGAAGATGAAGACAAATGAATCAAGATACGGCCTGAACATTCGGTTCATCAAATCCATAAAACGCCACCCGGGCGTTAGTCAAGCCGAAGGACATTACCAAAAACTCATAGTGACCATATCTAGTCCAGAAGGCCGCCTTTCGAACATCTGAAGCACAAATATTTAGCTGATGATACCCAGACCTCAAGTCGATATTAGAGAATACCCTAGCACCCTGTAACTGGTCAAACAAATCATTAATACGCGGCAACGGGTACTTGTTCTTAATGGTAACTTTGTTCAACTAGCAGTAATCAATGCACATCTGCATAGTCCCATCCTTCTTCTTCACGAACAACACTAGTGCGTCCCAAGGCAACACACTCGATCTGATGAATCCCTTTGCTAGAAACTCCTCAAGTTGTTCTTTCAACTCCTTCAAATCTTTCGGAGCCATGCGGTACGGTGAATTAGAGATAGGTTGGGTACCTGGAGCCAATTCAATACAGAAATAAATATCACGATCTGGTGGCATGCTTGGTACATCAAAAGGAAACACATCGGAGAACTCGCGCACCACGGGCACTGAATCAATCGTCGGAGTCTCTGCACCAGTATCCTGAACATAAGCTAGATAAGCCAAGTAACCCTTCTTGATCATGTGTCGAGCCTTCATAAAAGAGATAACTTGAGTAGATGCACTGACAAATGAACCCTTCCAATCCAATCTAGGCAACTCTGGTATCGCCATGGTAACAGTCTTGGCATGGAAATCAAGGACGGCATGATATGGAGACAACTAGTCCATGCCCTGGATGACCTCAAAGTCGATTCATTTCGAGCAATAGAAGATACGCTCTAGTCTCATAACCACATAAAGTCACGACACAGAACCGGTAAATCTGATCCACAACAACAGAAACGCCCACTGGTGTGGACACATATAAAGGAGTACCCAAGGATGCGCGAGGAACACTAAGAAAGTGAGCAAACAAAGATGAAACATATGAATGTGTAGACCCTGGATCAAATAGCACTGTAGCATCCCTACCGCAGACAGAAATAATACTTGTGATCACAATATTTAAGGCTACTGTATCTGGTTTGGCTGGGATGGCATAGAACCTGGCTGGATGCCACCTGACTGGCCTCCACCTTTAGGACGGCCCCTACCAACCTGCCCTCTGCCTCTGGGTGGCCAAACGGCTGGTGTGGCAGCTGGAACGGTAATTATAGACCTATAATCCTACTGCTCAGCTTCGCCCCAAAGTCTAGGACAAAACCTCTTTACGTGGCCAAGATCCCTGCACTCAAAACAACCCCTCGGAACGATGGACTGCTGACCTAAAGTCTGACCTTGATGGCCTGAATACCCACTAGAGGAACCCTAAATAGCTGGCCGACGATAAGTACTCTCTGGAATGGCGCTGAAATAGGGTCATGAGCTGACCTTTGCCCCCAGGTGGGGTTCCACTGAACCCTCCAAACTACCAGGGCCGCTTACCCCTCGGCGCAAACTCTCCACTGCGCTTGCGAATATGCTCGATCCTTCGAGCTATGTCCACAACCTGAAGAAGAGAAGTCCCCAGCTCTGCCATATGGGCCATAGGTACCTGAATCTCGGGGTGTAGATCTGCAATGAACCCCCACTCCCTCTCTGCATCTGTGGCGAGTATAATAATTGCATCACGTGATAAGCCAATGAATCTCGCCTCATAGTCGGCGATGGACATGTGACCCCGGCGGAGTCGCTCAAACTAACTCCGAAGCTCCTCTCTCTCCGAAGGTGGTATATACTTCTCCAAGAACAGATGTGTAAACTGATTCCAAGTCAAGGGAGGTGAACCTGCTAGCCTGTTAAGAAGATAAGTCGCCCACCATCTACGGGCCTTGCCCTCAAACTGAAAAGTGGTGAAGTCCACCCCTTTGGACTCCAATATCCCTATTTTCCGGAGCCTATCCCTACACCGGTCAATGAAATCTTGGGGGTCCTCTGACTGCTTACCCCAAAGGTAGGGGAGTGAAGCCTAGTCCATCTGTCCAGCTGCTTCTGCTGATCATCGGTCGCGACTGGTATAGCCGCTGTAATAGGCTGGGGCCCGCCTGCAGGTAGTGTGTCTGGGGTCTGATAAATGGTAGCGGCATGGCCTTGAGCCTGAGCGGTAGGGGTCTGTGCTCCCCCTCTCGCCTGAGATGTGGCAGGATCCGCTGGAAATAAACTAGCCTGCGTCATAGAATCCATGAACTGAAACATACGGCCCATGACCTCCTGGAATCCCAGTGCAGTCATGAAATCTGCTAGAGCTGGCACAGCTGCAGGCGCCTCATCTTGCTCCTCAACAACAGGATCCTCCACTAGATCCACTGGTGGTGTAACGAGAAAAACTCTAGGGCACCCTCGTCCTCTGAGTGGAGCTGGAGCCCTCCCTCGGCCTCTGCCACGGCCTCTAGCAACAGGGGGAACAGTTCCTCATCCGCCTAGTACATCCATTGCGCACGTCCTCACTATCTGTGAGAAATCAATGGAACGACACTTAGTATAATATCAATTGCACGATAGGAGATGAAGAAAGAGAAGTTTCCTAACATCCTATAGCCTCTCAAAGATAAGTACGGACGTCTCCGCATCGATCCGCAAGACTCTATTATGCATGCTCATGACTCGTGAGACTAATGTGAACCTAAAGCTCTGATACGAAGTTGTAAAGACCCAATTCGGTACTAGGTCGACATTGCACCTAACTCCACCTCTAGGCAAGCACACAAGAGAATCTACCATGTATTTATCCCATTTATAACATATCTTAATTTCACCAAATTTCATGCAATGAGGATAAGTCTTTTTGAACAAATTTCAACATAAAAATATATAGTCTACTGCGATAAAAGTGACAAGTACAATAGTACAAAGTGCTACGAATCCCCAAAACCCGGCATCACAAGTACATGACCAAATCTAGGGAATATATAAAACTACTAAGGCTACTACCTGAAAGTAATAGACAGAAATTGTAAATAAAATGGAAGGAGACTCCAGTGTTGCGGATCATAGCAAGGCAAGTAGCTCACCCCTAAGTCTCCGTAAAGATCTGTTACGCGCCTACGTGATCGCTAGTGGAACCTATCTAAGTACATGCACATCAGTGCAGAAGTGTAGTATGAGTATGAAGAACAACACGTACCCATTAAGTATCTAGTCTAACCTCGAAGAAGTAGTGACGAGGGATCGACTTGACACTTACTAGAGGTCAATAATAACAATAAAAGTGCATAAAGTAGACATGATGAGCAAAAAACAGGCATCAATGAGTCAATAAAAGAAATATCAATAAATACAGCAAGATCCCGTAACACATCACCGACATCTCAAAACTGACTATGAATGTACTACTCAATTATTCAAGTTGGAACCCGTTTCAGTTATTAAGCACTAAGTTGCCGAGGCGAAGGCCCGATCCCATAAAAATAGTGTTACTCAGTACTGCCGAGGCGAACGGTCCTATCCCATAAGAGTAGTGGTACTACCGAGGCAAACGGCCCGATCCTATAAGAATGTGGTACTGCCGAGGCGAACGGCCCGATCCCATATGAATACGATATTGCCAAGGCGAACGGCCCGATACCATAAGAGTATGATACTGCCGAGGCGAACGGCCCGATCCCATAAGAGAGGTATTACAATACTGCCGAGGCTAACGGCCCGATCCCATTAGAGTAGAGATGTTTACCTCACTCGTGAAAGTACTTGCGGCGCGAGAGGACGTGGATTTTCATAAGTATAATTCATTCCTCAAATTTACCAACAGAAGAAGGCTGCATTGATCATCACAACTTTAAATCCCTAGTCTCAGCTCTATTCAAGACAGTCGTTACGCAAGATAATCACAACAGTACAATTAAATGTGTGGTATGGATCTAAGTCTACCCAGACACAACATGGAATATAGCTACACACGGACTCTCATCACCTCGCGTGTACGTAGCTCCCCACACAAGAAACTCACAACAAAATACACCTAAGGGGATGAGTTCCCTCTTACAAGGTTAAGCTAGAGACTTACCTCGCCCAAAGCTCGCTTCCGGTCCACAAATTCACTCTAAAGCCTCAACTGCGAAACTAGCCAAATATTATAAGAATTAATCAATATATGCTCAAAAGCTCATAATATAGCTATTAGAGGAATTTCCCAACCCAAATTAGAAGATTCTAAAAATTCACCCTGGGCCCACGTGCCTGGATTCCAGAAATTTTCGAAGATAATCATTACTCATAGCCCCACGAACTCAAATATATAATTTTAACTCAATTCCATAACCTATTTCGTTGTCAAATCACATTTATCAAAACTTAGTTTTTTCAACTAAACCCATGATTCCTACAATTTATAAGTTAAGGATCTATCCAAAATCCGTGTATTAAACTCACATTAAGGAGTAATTACTTACCTCACGGTGATAGGCGAAAAATCCCTCTCCAAGAGCTCCAAAGTCGACTTCTCTAAGTGAAAATGGGGAAAGAAAAGAGCCTAAGTCCTAATTAAATGAACCTCACTGCCTCCAGCGATTTCGCACCTGCGGCAGCTTCGCCGCTTCTGCAGGAAAATGTCCGCTTCTGCGGAACACGTACGAACCAGCACTGGTCGCACCCTGCGGAAAGACTACGCATCTGCGAGCCCGCTTCTGTGGCTCGCCTCGTGCACCTGCGATCTACACCATGATGCCTCCCTCCGCATCTACGACCCCTCAATCGCAGAAGCAATTCTACTTCTGCGGACTCTAGTCAGTCCACTCTCAGCCGCCCTTGCGCTTGATGGCTCGCACCTGCGGCTAGTCTCTCGCAGATGCGAACACACCAGAACTGCTGCTGCTTCAGAAATGATCCTAAGCCCAAACAAGTTCCGCACATCATCCGAATAGCACCCAATGCCCCTGGGGCCTCGCCCAAAAATACCAAAAAGTTCGTAAACATAAAACGGACTTGCTCGAACCTCGGAATGTGTAAAACAACATTAAAGCTAAGAATCGCACCCAAACCAAATAAAATCAACTTATGAACTTCAAGTTCTTCCAACTTACTCCGAATGCGCCGAAGCACACCTAAACTACTCGGAATGACACCAAATTTTGCGTGCAAGTCACAAATCGCCATACGGGACTATTCCCAGGCTCGGAATCCCAAACGGACCTCCATAACACCAAAACCTATTTCAAACCAAATTTAAGGAACTTGAAAACCTTCAATGCGCTAACTTTCGATATTAAGTGCCGAAACGCTCCGGGTCCTCTGAAACCCAATCCGTACACACGCGCAAGTCCAAAATCATCGTACGAACCTGTTGGAACCTTCAAATCCCGATTCCAAGGTCGTTTACACAAAATGTTGACGCAAGTCAAACTTATCCATTTAAAGCCATTATTAAGGAACTAAGTGTTCCGATTTCAACCTAAACCTTTTCAAACCCGAACTAACCATCCCGGCAAGTCATAAAACAGTAAAAGTACATATGGGGAGTCTTAATTAGGAAAACTGCGATCTAGAAAGCAAAACAACCGGTCGGGTCATTACAGTATACTCTAATTTGACTTTAATTGGTATAACATGATGTCTGTATGTATGATTATGATATCATCGAATATCTCCTATTGTTATAGTGATTCAAGTGAAAACTCACGACTCTCCACAATAGTAGCAGAATCACAAACATCCATCTTTAACCTTTGTTAATTAATAATATTTTTTTTTTTCTTTTTCAATAAAAAGCTACAATATACATTTTCATCATTGAATGAAATAAGAATCTCACTTGGCTAATTAAGTAAACATCATATAAGTGATATTTCTTGCTTGCAAAAATATTTGGAAGGCAAAGTTAGATAACTGACTATGACATATGTATCAGTAGTTGCACTATAAATTATAAAGTATCACAGTAGATTATAAACAGTTGACAATTTTAATAAAATAATGATTGAGGAGGTAGGTGCATTCTAAAAGAGCTCTAACTTTGCGTTCATGCACAAGAAATGATTGAGTCCTTTTAGTCAAACTTTGCGTGTCTTTTCGGTTTCATATATTTACAGACCTATTGATGTATTTTTAAGTAATATGCATCAATAGTGTAAAATGTATTATGATATTTTATAGAATATTATTTTTTAGATAAGTTTAAGTTATTTAACGACCAGGCCGGTCGTTTTGAGAATTTAAGCTCCGTTCGGCGGCGTAAGGTCTTGAACAGCTTCATATTATGTGTATCGACTTGTGTGCATGGTTGAATTCAGTTAGCGGATGATCCGGAGTCGAATTGAAAGAAGGAATTTAGTTTTGGAAGCTTAAGCGCTGAGACTTTGACCGGAATGTGACTTTTGTGTAAAACGGCTCCAGAATGAGTTTTAGATGATGTCAGTAGCTTCGTATGGTGATTTTGGACTTAGACGCGTCCGGATACGGATTTGGAGGTCCGTAGGGTAATTTGAGGCATTTCAGCGAAAGTTGAAAAAATTGAAGTTTGGAAAATGGATAAGTTTGACCCCTAGTTGACTTTTGTTATATCGGGGTCGGGATTCGATTCCGAGAGTTGGAGCAGCTCCGTTATGTCATTTGGGACTTTTCTGCAAAATTTGGCGTCATTCCGGGTTGGTTTGATTGGTTGCGGCACGAGTTTTCGAAGTTGGAAGATTTGAAAGACATAAGTTTGATTCTTGGTGCGATTCGTAATTTCAGCGTTGTTCGATGTGATTTGAGATCTCGAGCGGGTCCATGTTAGGGTATGGTACTCTTTGGTATGCTTGGATGGGGTCCCGGGGGCCCCGGGTGTGTCTCGGACGAGTTTCGTATGTTTTGCATAGTTTTGAACAGGTCTGGTTCTGGTGTTTTCGCACCTGCGACCATGGAGCGCAGGTGCGGCTCCGCTTCTGCGTAAGCCTGGCCGCTTATGCGGTCATGAAGGCCTATGTGAATTCTCGCTTCAGTGGAGGCTGGCGCGCAGGTGCGAAGGCCGCTTTTGCGGTCCACCGATCGCACTTGCGATTTATTTCGCTTCTGCTGCTTCCTTTTTCGCTTCTGCGGTGCCACTGGTGCGGTTGTATATTCATAGATGAGGTCCCAGGCTTGTTAGCTAAGTTCGCAGATGCAGACACTTTCTCGCAAATGCGGTTCCGCAGATGCGGTTCCTTGTCCACAGATGCGGAAGTCCTGGCAGAAACATTTAAGTCGAGGGTTTGGCCATTTTCTTCATATTTTGAGTTTTAAACTTCGATTTTGGGAGCTTCTTTTTGGGTTTTTCAAGCAAATCGATTGGGTAAGTTTTCTTCACCTAGAATTTAATATATTCCATGATTTTACCTTTGTTTTTATCATTTTATTTTTGTTTTGAGTTGAGGAAAATGACGGTTTTTTAAGAAAGTTTTCAAAATGAAAAATCATGATTTGAAGGGCGAAATGGTATCGGAATTTGATAATTTTTGTATGGTTGAACTCCTATCGGAATGGGTATTCGATTTTTGTAAAATTTGTCGGGTTCCGAGGTACAGGTCCAGGGGTCGACTTTTGGACCGATTTTTGGATTTTGTTAAAGATTGAGATTTTATGATCCGGAATAGTTTCTTATGAGTTTTATTTGTTCTTTGAAGTTATTTTGGTTAGATTTGAGTCGTCCAGAGGTCTTTTCACCCGAGAAGTTCATTTTAGAGTATCGGTTTGTCTTCTTTGAGGTAAGTATCTTGCCTAACCTTGTGTGGGGGATTTCCCCCTTAGGATTTGAGTCTTCTATGTTGATTGTAGTTCATGTACGCGAGGTGACGAGTGCGTGCTCGGACTTATTTGTGGAAATTTAGCCTTTTAGGGTTCTTAGGACCTTACATTCCCTAAGTAGGAAGTTATTCTTGATAAGATTGAGTTTCCTATTTGCTAGTTTCACCTCTACATGCTTAATTGGAATTAATTGCCTTATGATCCACTCTTATTGCTTATTTGACTTAATTGAAGATTTGTACCTCTCCTATTGACATGCTATCTTTTCATAACTGCCTATCTCTATCTGAAATTATTATTATCTCATCCTATAATTGTTTAGTCTTAATTGAGGTTGCGATTATCTTTTCGCCACTTATCCTTAATTGAATTGTTGAATAACCTTCATAATTGCTCAACCTTGAAAGAAGTTAGATATCCTATATTTCAGCTGACATAGCATTATTTGAAATTATTCGACTCGTGTTAGCTTCCTTGTTGTTGAGTCGTATATTGTGGAGTTGTTCCTATATTTTAGTTTTCCCTTGTTAAGATGTTCTCTTTACCCTTAGCATTCCTTGCTGTGGTTATCCCTTGTGAATGAGTTCTATCGTTTCTTTGTGATATAAAGTTATTGAGTTGATTTACTAGCCGCACTTTGTATTATTGTCACTGATGCTATTATACTTGTTGTGGTGATGCACGAGGTTCCTGCCGTGCTGTAACTGTTATCTCGTTTGGTTGAGTTGCATATTTACTTTGGGACTACGGAGCGGTATTCCGGTAGATTCCCATGTACTGCATATTTACTTTGGGACTACGGAACGGTATTTCGGGAGATCTCCCTGCACTACATATTTACTTTGGGACTACGGAACGGTATTCAGGGAGATCCCCCTGCACTATATATTTACTTTAGGACTACAGAACGGTATTCCGGGAGATCTCAAACTATTTCGGAAGTAAATTGATCCGGCAGATCTTTATATATTGATATTTTTGCATGGGAGATGTTTGTGCGGTTGTGATAGAAATATGACCACAAGGTGCCATGGAAATATGAAAGTGGGCTGAGACCCGTATTGTATGATTATGAGATGAGGTGTCACAGGGTGACTTATATTCGAACGATATTTATTTGAAAGGATTATATTCGAAAGGTATTTATTTTGAAAGAACTATGTTTGAAAGATATTTATTTGAAGGAAATATATTCGAAATATCTTTATTGGGAAGGATTATATTCTAAAGATTTCTATTTGAAAACTTATGGGTGAAAGATTTATATTTGATGGATTTGATAAATTGATTGGTGTTTGCTGGCTAGAACCTGATGTGAAAACTGTCGTAGTTGCTGAGTTATTACTTGTCTTTGATGTATTTGTGATTTCTGATGGGTTGTGTTCCCGTTTACTCTTCTGTGTCCTTATTATGGTGTTCCCCTGTTACTTGTTGTTTTCTTCCATATTGCAATTACTGTATGGTTAGTCGTATCGTATAGTTTTTATGTAGATATCATATTATGTTGTTCCTATACTTATACTTGTTTAGTTTATTAGACCAGTGGGTATCTTGACTGTTCCTCGTCACTACTCCATCGAGGTTAGTCTTGATACTTACTGGGCACCGCCGTGGTGTGCGAATGATATACTTCTGCACATTTTTTTGTACAGATTCGGGTATTCTGCTCGTTAGTAGCTGTGCGGGTCGTTGCTGTGGAGACTCACGGTAAACTTGTTGCTGCGTTCGCAGGCTTCAGAGTCACCTTCCTATTTTTGTATTCACACTGTTTTACTTATTTCCAAACAGTTGTATTTAGAAGTTGTAGTAAACTATATAGAACTTATGACTTGTACTACTGGTTTTGAAAAATTATAAATTTTGTAAGGATTTTTATGTCGAGACTATTAGATTTTCTTTATTATTGTTGTTATTCATTGATTGTTAGGCTTACCTAGTCCCTAAGACTATGCGCCATCACGATACCCAACAGAGGAGAAATTGAGTCGTGACAGTCATATCTCAAAGAATATCTAGAGATAAGTTCCTACAATGTTATATTTGTAGTTTTAAAAATGAGACATGTTACCTGCTATAAATAAATGTGACACGATGGTTTATATTTTTTTATATTAATTTAAGATTACCTTTTAAGTAATCTGATAATGTAACTCTCTTTTATGCGATTAGTACACAGAACTTATACTTCCTATTGATAAATGATAATGTTAGCGAGGGTACATTTTTTTAGGTATACAACTACAACTAGTCGATCATATCATTCCATATAATAATCTAGAAAGAATTACGGCCCTTGTCACTTGGCCTAACAGCCCAACCGAAGATGGCCCAGATTTGAAGCTCTTACCCTATTTAGCCCATGTTGTACATAATTTTAAAGAAAATTTTCAGCCTTTAGCCCATTATTAAAGACACACTTTTAGGGGTTTTATTATTTTCTTCTTTCTTCATTCCAGCACACCAAATTCTCTCTCACCGCCTCTCGTTTTTTTCTTTCTAACCCACATAGATCCCTCATCCTCTCTTAACCTAGCCCCCGCTATTCCCCCTCCCCTACCCCCTACGCAGTTCTGCCATCAATGGGTTGAAGAAAGCTCGGGCTCCTACTCCGTCGTCCATGGTGGCAAGCAGAAGAACATTGAGGATTTTTGAAAGAAGAATGAAAATACACCCAGATCTGAAAATAAATAGCTCTCAAACTTGATTTGCACCAAAAAAAACAACCACTAATTTTGGAAGATTTTGAAGTTCGGGTCATTATTATTATGACCTTGGAGTCTCGAATCTGAAATTGGGTGTATCTTATCTGTGTGTTAAATTCTGAATCGTTGGCGCAAAATTGTTAAGATATTGACGAGTTGAATCATCCAATATCTTCTACTACAACTCGAGGCTTGGATAAAAAATCATAACAATGTAGCAGTTTGTTTCAACACTGTATAAATAGTGTATAATTGTGTATATGGATATACAAACACCTCTTATACACTATTATACATGTTTATACAAGTTAATACATTATTTACAGTAAGTGTAGTGTTGGATATTCTATGTTTTCTAGTGAAAATATTGTATAAGTGGTGTTTATATACACTTATACATTATTGTATAATTGTGTATAAATGTGTATATTTATATATAATGTTGTATAATTATATATTTTTTCAGTTTATAAGGATGTATATACGTTGTCAGTGTGTAAGAGCCTCTACGGAAGTTTGACACTTCCTTCTCTTCTTCTTTTTCGTGTATGTGCTGTAAGAAAAAGATTTTATACGCGTTAGAGGGATTCTACAATTCATTTATCAAGTTTTTATTTTTCTTTTATCCTGTTGGATTGCTTCAGCAATTGCACATAAAAGTGTTTGAATTTCTTACCTTCAGATAATATGTATTATTCAGGATTTTTGAGTTGCATTGTGGCTAATTTGCATTTTTTTATGAAATGCTTAATAATCAAAGTAAATCAAGAGAATGAAAATAACTGGTTGTATAAAGGGGAGCAATAACCGTAGTTGATTTTGTTAAATTAGTTGTCTTTCGGAAATTAGCCTATTATTTTTGGGCTATAGATTTGTAAAGTGGTATCTAGGCTATTATGTTGCAAGTCAGGTGTGTGAGTTGTATTTATGTGAAATTATCCCAATAATCTATATGTATCGGAGCAAAGTATAATCCACTAATAAGAATTATTTTATGAGGGAATTTTATCCATAAATACAATAAGTTTTTGGGTTCTAACGTATGTTTCTCCTCTCTGCCTAATTAGCAAAGACACCACTAATAGATGCCTTAGTTATAACTTATAACCATCGCCTACCACCATGATCGGAGGTGAATTTAAGATTTGAATTTTATGCATTGCAACTTTCTGAACCCATTATTCATTTAATTTCTTTAGTTCAAAACATACTATTTGTGCATATTTAGTGTTTTTAACACAACCAAGTATATTTCAACCTCTATAAGCGCTAACAGGATCTACTTTCTACTTTTCTTTAGCTTGGTATTTTCTGAAATTAAATAAGTTCTCGATTTTTTGTTTTTCTTTTTTTTCAAGTTCTCATGATCTCTACTTGTGATTTGTGAGCGAAGGACACATGCAACGAGACATTTATGTAAATTTCCTCATTTGTTGATAGCATAAGCTCTAGTGTCATCATGTGTCTCGGCTTATCTCCTTATGAGCTAATTTTTTGAGTTGAATTACGTTCGATGTCTATTCTCTTAATATGGTATCCGAAATAGGCATATTCCCTATTCTTGGTTTATATAATGTTGGACCCTCAATATTATGTTGTCCACACTCCACACTACCTTAGCAGTGGGAGACCGGTATCAACAACGAGGAAGAAACAGCCAAATGGAAACGAAAACTAACTATTGCTCTTGGCCCAGACAACGTCCTAGGCGTAGGGGAGATCGGAGCAACAGGGAACGCCTAGACGACATGGTGTATTAAAGTCTTATTGGTCGAGAGTATAAACTATAGTTTTTGTGATTTTTGACAATTCTCAATCGAACTAACTTTGACTTGAGTAAGGCTTATAGTCAGGGCGGGAGCTAGCCCATCGAATATGGGTTCGGCCGAACCAAGCCATTTTGGTCCAATTTATGTGTTTGTTTAACAAAATTCATTGATATGTCCAAATTATTAATTTAGAACCCAGTAACTTAAAAGAACTAGAACTCCGAACCCATAAGCATCAAATTCTGGCTCCACCTCTGCTTATAGTCCATTCTCTTAATAGTTCAAGAATGTTATTTTATTTGAGAAAATCTCCTTTTGCAAACCATCATTTTTTTTCCTTTCAAACTGGTTGCATATTGATGAATATGATTTGTGATAGCACAATAAATGAGAAAATCTCTGCTCAAGAAATCGGTATATAAAAACACAACAATTATTTTTATACTGAAAAAAGTACATCCACACATAATTGAATTTACAACACAACAATAAAAAAAAAACCAGTGTAATCCCCATGTGAGGTCTGGGAAGGATAATGTGTACGCATATCTTACCCCTACCTTATGGAGGTAGAGAGATTGTTTCCGATAACATAATTGAATTTCAAAAGAAGAAAAGACACAAAAAGATTAACAAATTAAAGCCGGTGAAATTAAAGAAAACGAATGATCTTAGTCCCATATCATGACTATAGCAATAGTCCCAACTCCTGAAAACACAGCAAAAAACTTGAAGAATTGAGTGTCAAAATAACATTTGTTTTGTGGCCTAAAACCTTTTAAAATAAGGTGATTTATTGCCACATATATGAAAACTCCACAAGCAATTGCCATGGAAATGGCATAAGTCCAATCTGCTGTTTTTCCTTCACTTGTAGCATCAATTGCAATTCCTATTCCAACACCTATAGGGCTTGAAATAGCAAAGGCAAAAGAGTAAGCACAAGTAAGTAGAAATGGCCTCTTTGGTATCATTCTTAGAAGTGCAATTCCCATTGCAATTGCTGCAAATATCTTGTGCAATGATATTGTCCATAAATTTCTCCATGCTTCTCCCTTTGTAGCTGAAACACAATTGAAGGAATGCAAATTGAATTTACGAATTTATTCATTGACGGTTTAAAGTATTTACACTATCAGATCACTTATTAGGTTTAAGTAATTACAGGTGAATTTTTATAATAGATAATAATTGGTAACCTGATAAAAGTAATAACTAACCTGTTATAAAAAATTATTAAAGTACATTGATCGTGCAAAAATCTTTACACGATCAGGGCATACCACTTATATACATATATTAGGGGTTTATGCTGCAGAGAAGTACATTACCAAAGAAGATCACAGAAAGTAAGTATGATTGCAAAAGCAAATATGAAATGAAACTAAAGAAGGTAGAACTCCTATATTATTTATCTTTTCCTCCATGTGAGTTCTTGGATATTCAAAGTTAATAACCATTCACAACAATAATAGTTATCATTTAAGATTTGTAAACATGCTCCATATCTTTTATATTTGGCTTTAAGAGAAAGCACATTATTATTTATAAATAGAGCAACTTCATAAAATTATTCTATGCGTATTGTCATTAGTCTTTGAAAGACTTTACCACATAAATGAGATTTTTGAGAGAGCATCCATCAAAAGGGAAGAGAGAAGAAAAAGGGTACTTTTTGCTGTAGATTTTTACTCCGATCAGCCATCTTCAAATTATGTTTTTCGATTCGCTTATGTTGGATCGGGCTAAAATTTTGAATGAGCATTTCTAACATCTTGATCGTTGATTTGAATGGTGAATATCGAATTTGGAGGCTTGTAACATCCATGAACATTTTAGATAATTGCTCCATATTTAGCGCTTGTATGTAGACAGTTTAAAGAATTTGTATAATCTTCTTATTGTTATAGTGGAGCTTTTTGAGTCTATTTGATCCTGTTATTTTTGTCTTCGATTCGGAAAAAAAATCATGTTAAAATTTGATTTTTATCTTTTTTTGTTTTCGGATTTGCTTCTTTTTATTATAACAATGGTGTAACGATTCGGCCGGTCGTTTTGAGAGTTAGAGTCCCGATTTCCTATTAACTGCTTCCCCCGTATCTTTTTATGCTATTGTGACTTGCCAGGAGGTTTTGTTTTGGTTTTTGAAGTATTTTGGGACACTTAGTCCCTAAATGGAAGTTAAAGTCTTAGAATTTGGATCGTAGTCGGAACGGTGTGAAGACGGCTTCGGAACAGAATTCCGTCGATTCCGTTAGCTACGTTGGATGATTTTGGGCTTAGGAGCGTGTCCGGATTGTGTTTTGGAGGTCTGTAGCTCATCTAGGCTTGAAATGGCAAAAGTCGAATTTTTGGAATTTTGGACCGGTAGTGGAATTTTTGATATCGGGTCGGATTCCGATTCTTGAAGTTGGAGTAGGTCCGTAGTGTTGAATATGACTTGTATGCAAAATTTGGGGTCAATCAGACGTGGTTTGGTTGATTTCGGCATCGGTTGTCGAATTTGGAAGTTTCAAGTTCATTAAGTTTAAATCGGATGATGATTTGTGTTTTTAGCATTGTTTGATGTGGGTTTGAAGGCTCAACTAAGTTCATATCGTATTTTATGATTGGTCGGTATGTTTGGTTGAGGTCCCGGGGGCCTCGGGTGAGTTTCGGATGCTTAACGGACTAGTTTTGGACTTGGAAAAATTGTAGAATTTCTGGTGTTTTCAGTTCTGGTTTTCTCTTATGCGATCACGTAGGGGAAGACGCGATCGCGAAGCTTTGAATTGGGCAGTCCCCTTTTTTGTTCTATACGATTGCAAGAGCTCCTCCGCGATCGCGATGTTTGCATAACTATTTATACGCGAACGCATAGCCCTTCCGTGTTCGCAGTGCTGAAAAGAGGAGGCTGGGCAGTGAGAGGATTTACTCTACACGGTCGCGTGGAGTGTTAAGCGATCGCGTAGGTCAGCTGGCTAGTGGTACGCGTTAGCTAGCATGTATCCACATTCACGTAGTATGTTTTTAAAAGGCTAGAACTTTTTTCTACGCGATCGCATGAGATGTTTAGCGATCGTGTAGTGTGAGCACCTGGGCAGAATATAACATTTCAAAAATGAGGGTTTGGCCATTTTTATCAAAACTTGAGTTTGGGAGTTCGGATTTGGATGAGATTTTGAGGGATTTTCAGAGACATCGATCGTGTAACGATTCTACACTTGATTTGATTATATCCCACTAATTTATCATTAATTTTAGCATTTAATTTCGGAGTTGGGGTGGAAAAATTGGGAAAAATTGAGAAAAAATTCTTAGGCCGACGTTTGGGGTTTTGATCGAGATTCTGCTATCGGATTTGAGTGAATTTGGTATGGTTAGACTCGTGAGTGAATGGGTGTTCATAATTTGTGACTTTTACCCGATTCCGAGACGTGGCCCCGGGGAGGCTTTTTGGGCAATTTTCCAATTTATTGCCTTAGCTTTGATTTCATTAGTTAGATTAGTTTCTTGTAGATATATTTATGTTATGTAATTGGTTTTGGCTAGATTTGAGCCATTCGAATTCGGATATTCGTGGAAAAAGCATTGCGGCGGATTGATTGAGCTTGGTTCGAGGTAAGTGGTTTGCCTAACCTTATGTGGGGTAACTCCCTGTAGGATTTGGTACTATTTGATATATGAGCGCCGCCTAAGTTAGGTGACGAGACATGGGCTATTTGTTGTAAAATTCCATTTTTCACTAAGTCATAACCTTTTTTCTCCTTGTTTGAACTACACTAGCATATGTACTATCCTGCTTAGATTAGAAAAGCATGCCTACGTGTTTTAACTGCCTATTTGAACTCTGTGCAGCATGTTTAGTGAAATTACCTGCTTTCTTTGATTTGAACTTAGTCTAAACTGTAAGTTTTCTTGTTGTGATTGTTGTTTATATTGGTTGAGCTTCATATTTACTTTGGGACTACGGAACGGTATTCCGGGAGATCCCCTGTACTGCATATTTACTTTGGGACTACGGAACGATATTCCGGGAGATCCCCCAGTACTGCATATTTACTTTGGGACTACGGAATGATATTCCGGGAGATCCCCCTGCACATTAACGTTCGGGACTATGGACGGTATCCCGGGAGATCCCCCTGCACATTAACGTTCGGGACTACGGACGGTATCCCGGGAGATCCCCTGTTGTTATCACCGTGTTCTGAGTTGTTTTTTTTCATTGATTCTATTCCTGTTAGATTTCCGTATTTACTTTTACTGTGATACTTCATTCTGTCTAATTTTATTATATTTATACCATTAGGGCCCTGACCTGATCTCGTCACTACTCGATCGAGGTTAGGCTTGGCACTTACTGGGTACCGTTGTAGTGTACTCATACCCTTTCCTGCACATATTTTTCGTGTGCAAATCCAGGTTCATCATACCAGCCTCCTCACTAGTTGCAGTCGCTGCTGCTCGTTGGAGACTTCAAGGTACATCTGCCCGCACCCGCAGATCCTCGGAGCCCGCTCTATCCCCCTCCCCCCTATGTTCATTTCTCTTTCTTTCTGTAGAGATGATGTATAGAATAGTTAAAACTTCTTAGTAGCTTGTGACTTGCAAGTTTCCGGGTTTCGGGTAATGTTTGGTACATTTCTGAAGTGATAATTATATATGCCGAGTGGCATTCAGTTGCTTATTAGATAATTGTCTGTTAGTAGTTAATGTTCATGCTTTTGTTTCATTTCCGCAATGTGTTAGGCTTACCTAGTCGTAGAGACTAGGCTCCGTTACGACAGTTCACGAAGGCAGAAATTAGTTCCTGACAAATGGTATTAAAGCCAAGTTATTTATCCGAGATTTTACATGAATGAGGCGAATATGAACAAGATAGAATGTTTAAATGCGAGCACGTATAATATTTGAAAAAGCAAGACGAAAGATTTGCTAATTGTGAAGAATATGTATTTGCCCGTCTTCGCAGCTCATAAATTCGAGTATGTGGCTGATGAAGATTAGAAATTCATAGATCAGCAAATTTGTGTTATATAAGAAAATGGGTCGAAGATAATATCTGTAAAATCATATTATAAATAAGACACATGCGAGATCCTTATGAAAAAGTTTGAGACACTTTATGCTTTAAAAACTGGCAACAACAAATTGTTCCTGCTAAAGCAATTGATGACTTTTAAATACAAGGAAGACAATCATATTCTTGATCATATAAATAATGTTCAGAGTCTCCTCCATCAACTGTCAGAAATGGGAGTTAATTTTGATGAGCTATAAGGATTTTGGCTTCTTAATACTCTGCTAGATTCTTGAAAATTTCTTCATGTTCCTTTGGCAAATTTAGCTCCTAGTGGAAAGTTGTCCTTCCAATATGTCAAGAGTGGTGTATTAAATGAGGAAGTAAGGATAAAATTCTAGGGTTCATCCTCACAGGCCGATGTTTTGGTTATAGAAGACCAGGAGAGAGATAAAGTACAAGATTAAAGAGTAGAGGTAAAAGTAAAACATATCAAGGTCCAAGTACCAGAATTATTCTTGCAACTATTGTAGCAAGAAAGGACATACCAGAAGGTTCTGCAATTAGTTGAAGCAAGACACCAGATAATGAAAGAAAGTTAACAATAACGAAAATAATATTGTTGCTATTATTTGAGATGACCTTCTTTTTGCTTACGACGAAAATATTATGAATTTGGTATCCCATGAGACGAATTAGATAGTAAATTCTGTAGTTACCTCACATGTTACGCCAAGAAAATATTTCTTTTCATCTTATACACATATTGACTCCTGAGTATTAAAGATCGGCAATACTAGTGCAGTTTAGGTGTTTGGCAATGGCACAGTTTGTTTGAAGGCTAATAATTAGTTCAATGTTAATTCTTCAAAATATCAAGTATGATATGGACTTCCTTCAAATATTAATCACAAAAGGAAGACCGGATGATGAAGGTTATAATGATGCCTTCTTTAATGGCAAATAGAAACTCATCAAGGGCTCGTTAGTTGCAGCTCAAGGAATCAAATCTTATGTATACGTGACACAAGGCTCTACTTTTAGTGACTCCGTAAATATGGTCGAAAGTGATACTTTATCATAATTGTGACACAAAGGGATGAGTCGTATGAGTGAGAGGAAGATTACGTGTTTGGCTAAGAAAAAATTACTCTCTAGAGTAAAACAAACAAAGCTGAAAAGTTGTGTCCATTGCTTAGCCGGCAAACAGAAAAGGATTTCATTTCATAGTCATCCTCCTTCAAGAAAGCCTGAATTATTGGAGCTAGCATACTCTAATTTGTGTGGTCCTTTTAGAGTGAAGTCAAAGGATGGTGCACTTTACTTTGTGACCTTCATTGATGATCATTCTTATAAGCTCTGGGTATTTTCTTTGAAATTCAAAGATCAAGTACTTAGCGTGTTTAAGGAATTTCAGGCCTTAGTTTACAGACAGACCGGCAAAAAATTAAAATATATTCACACTAATAATAGTGGTGAATATTGTGGAGTAAAACAAGCAAAGTTGAAAAGTTGTGTCCATTTCTTAGCCGGCATACAGAAAAGTATTTTCTTTCATAGTCATCCTCCTTCAAGAAAGCCTAAATTATCGGGGCTAGCATTCTCTAATTTGTGTTGTCCTTTTATAGTGAAGTCAAAAGGTGGTGCACTTTACTTTGTGACCTTCATTGATGATCATTCTTGCAAGCTCTAGGTATATCCTTTGAAATTCAAAGATCAAGTACTTAGCATGTTTGAATTTCAGGCCTTAGTTGACAAACAGACCGGACAAAAACAAAAATATATTCGCACTAATAATGGTGGTAAATATTGTGGGTTTTTTATAACTACAGTAGAGCACAAGGAATTCGTCATTAGAAAGCTACGCCTACGACGCCTCAATTGAATGGTTTGGCATAGATGATGAATAGAACTCTAGTTGAGAGATATGCTTTTTTTTCATAGCTACACTTTCAAATTCCTCTGGGCGAAAATAGTTAACACAGTTGCTTTGGATGGTGATGTCCCACACTGAGTTTGATTTGCCAAAGATATTTCTTATGAGAGTTTTAGTGTGCAACTCTTGTGTGCTATTACAATCGAAGCTAGATGTCAAAAACTAAGTAGTGCATATTCATCAATTATGATCAAAGATAATTTTAGGTATCGTTTCTACGATCAGTTGATAAGAAACTTATTTGAAGTCGCGATGCAGTGTTCTTTGAAGAGCGACTATAGAAGATATTGACAAAACTGAGAAGATAAATTTTGAGTAATGATGCTTAGTTGATGTTGATCCAGTTCCTATTATTAAGGCACCTATATTCATGAAAGAACCCAAAATAATAATAAAGATGATGATCAAGATCAAAATGATCATCAATGTGTAAATCCTATAGATGCTCTATGTGACGACCCGACCCGTCGTCTCATGTGTTACCGCTCCGTTTTTCCCGTTTATTGCTTCTTCATATTTCGTTATCGGTATGTGGTGTGTGAGAGTTGATTTGGATTGGTTTTGATAAGAAATGAGACACTTTGTCTCTTTAAGGAAGGCTTGTTTTGGAAAAGTCAATCGGACGTTGACTTACGAGTTAGAAGGTTCGGATGTGATTTCCGGTGATTCGATTAGCTTCGGGAAGTGATTTGTGACTTAGGAGTGTGATCGGAATTGATTTTGGAGGTCCGGGTGTAGAATTAGGCTTGAATTGGCGGAGTTAGTATTTTGGCGAATTCCGGTTGATATGCGAGATTTTGATCCGAGAGTCGGAATGGAATTCCGAGAGTTGCAGTAGCTTCGTTAGATGATTTTGGATATGTCTGCAAATTTTCAGGTCATTCGGACGCCATTGGTTGGGTTTTTGATCGAAAGCGCATTCCGGAAGTTTTTGAAGAACTTAGGCTTGAATTCGATGTGGATTGATGATTTTAGTGTTGTTTTGTGTGTTGTGATGATTGGAACAAGTTCGCATGATGTTTTGGGTTATGTTGGTGCCTTTGGTCGAGGTCCCGGGGGCCTCGGGATGATTTCGGATGGCTAACGGGGAGTTTTTGGAATTTCATACAGCTGAAGGCATGCTGTTTCTGGTATTCTCGCTTCTGCGGGTCTTGGACCGCAGAAGCGGAGCCGCTTAAGCGGAGCTGTGATCGCAGAAGCGGCGAGGAGATGGAAGGCAGGATCCGCATAAGCGAAAGAGCGGACCGCAGAAGCGGTACCGCTGGTGCGAAAGTAGAACCGCAGAAGGGGTTTTTGGAAGTTTAATGAAGACCGCAAAAGCGGAAATTTGGCCGCAGAAGCGGTCCCGCATAAGCGAAAGCGGGACCGCAGAAGCGAAAACTGGACTGTTCAGAAGGGTTTTTATTTAATATTTCATCCGCGAGCTTGGGATAATTTCCACCATTGTTGGGCGACCTTGGGAGCTTTTGGCGAGAATTTAAGGGAGTTTTGACTGGGAATCGATTAGAGGTAAGTCCCCTGACTTAAATACATGAGGTTATGATAGATGTAACATGGAAATTGGTTGAAATTCATTAAAAAGGGGTAAAACTAGGGCTTGAGTTTTTGATATTCCAAATTGGGATTTGATAGGTCATTTGAGCTGGGATTTGGGAGCTCTTGGTATGTATGGACTCGTGGCGAGACGAGGAATTCGGTAATATGAGTTTTGTAATTTTTCGAGAAGCGGGCCCGGGGCTCGGATTTTGCTAGTTTCGAGATTTCTGTTATTTCTTGGTTGTTTTCGATTGGGTATTTTTCCCTGGGCATATTGTAATGTATTCACTCTGATTTTGGTTAGATTTGACGCGCGTGGAGGCCGATTCGAGGGGCAAAGGCGTCGCGGGCTAGAGATTTTACCGGTTCGAGGTGAGTAACGATTGTAAATGATACCCTGAGGGTTTGAAACCCCGGATTTGCACCCATAGTGCTATATTGAGATGACTTGCACGCCAGACAGAGAGCGTGGGGTAGAGCACCGTTGGGGATTGTGACTTGGTCCGTCCCGGTTGTTGATTTTACCGCGTATTTCGCTATGACTTGTTGTTTTTCACTAGGACTTGGGCTTATTGCCATATTTAGGCTTATTGCCGACTGTTTGAACTCCCTATGAGCTATCATCACTGTTTTCCTCACTATTTGAAATATTATTTGAACTCAGTCCATTGTCATTACATTGTTTCATGAACTCAGCTATATTTTCACTCAACCTCGAGTTTTAACTGATATTTGAACTACTGTTTGAGCTGAGCATTATTGTTTTTTTACTGATGCCCGAGGGGCTTATGATTATTTTTGGACTGATTGAGGCCGAGGGCCATATGTGAGGATATGCTGAGTGATATGTGAGGAGGCTTTCAGGCCTCAAGTGTATTGTGAGGAGGCTTTCAGGATATGCTGAGTGATGTGAGGAGGCTTTCAGGCCTCAAGTGTATTGTGAGGAGGCTTTCAGGCCTCATGTTGATATGTACAGGCTTTCAGGCCTTATGTTGATATAGCGCTTGGGCTGTAGGAGCCCCTCCGGAGTCTGCACACCCACAGTGAGCGCGGGTACCCATCTAGAGCGGCTAAATTTTAGACATTGGTAACAATGACACTGTCATACGCGTTTTGGTCAGGTAACAATGACTGACCAGTCAGGTAACAATGGCTGACCGGTGGTAACAATGGCACTGAAACACGCGTTGGGTCAGGTAACAATGGCTGACCGGTCAGGTAACAATGACTCACTAGTAACGAAATTCGTGCCCGAGGGGCGAACTCTTATGTGTTCATCTTGCATACTTATTTGTATTATTACCTGCTATGCTGTGATATTTGTGCCCGAGGGGTGGATTTTCTGTGTTAATCAGCACTAACTATTTTGAACAGTTTCGTAATTATTGAAAGGACTATTTTCAAAAGAGATTTGAAATGAGCCGAAACATTTCTAAAGAATTCTCTGATTTCACTGTTTTCTCGGAAATTGTACCCAGCTTCTGTACAGCCCGTTGGTTGCTTTACGTGATTTCTTGCTGCTCAGTTATTATTTACTTCTATTACTCACTGAGTTGGAGTACTCACTTTACTCCCTGCACCTCGCGTGCAGTTGCAGGTATCGTTCACCCGGTAGCGGGTTATTAGCGGATTGAAGGTATTGTTATTGTAGCTGAGCAAGGTGACCGCCAGCGTTCGCGGCACCGGATGTTGTCTTTTGTTTTTCAAAAATTTTACTTGTATATATTTATTGGCCTGTAGTTGTGTTAAGGTTTCCTTAGATGCATGTGACTTGTGACACCCCGGTCGGGTAGTAATTAACAGTTTCTAATGCCATTAAGTTGTATCTTCTATTCATTTATGTTTAATAATTGTTAGTGAAACGATTTGGGTTAGTTGGCTGGCCTTGTCTTCACGAGAGGCGCCATCACGATCGGGTATGGGAATTGGGTCGTGACACTCTAGTTGATGATGTTGTGGCTGAACAACAATTAATTCTTGCTCAGGTAACTACTTCGAATGATCTTAAAACTTTTGTTAGAAAATCTACAAGGGAGAATTAAAAATCCACACATTATTCTCCTCATGAGTATGTATTTTAACTTATATGGGAGAACCACAAAGTTATGATATATTAAGCCATGTAAGATACTCACAAAAAGCAGCATGTATAAGCCATAAAAGATCAGATAAAGTCACTCTATAAGAATGACAAATATGAGTTAGTGAAATTGCTGAAAGAGAAGAGAGCTTTATCCAACAAATGGATTTTCAAAGTAAGGCAAGATCAACATACTTCTACGCTTAGGTACAAGGCGATGTTAGTTGTTAAAGATTTTGGACAAAAGAAAAAAGTAGATTTTGATGAAATTTTCTCTCTTGTTGTGAAGATACCTTCTATTCATGTGGTTCTGGACTTAACCGTAAGTCGAGATTTAGATGTTGCAAAGAAGACTGTCAAGATTTCTTTTTTCATGGTGATTTAGATGAGGAGATTTACATGGAGCATCCTAAGAGTTTCGTAGATAAGCATGTTGATAAGCTTGAGTTTTGCAAAAAAAAAAAAAAAAAAAATTGGCAAGCATGAAACTTGGCAATAATTGTTGTACTTGAAGACATATTTGGCTGGTTGGTTGGAGGGGGAGTTTGTTGGACTATTGACCATTGTCTAGCCCAAGGTCCAATGGCCTAATTCTATTCTGTTTTAATTCTCACTACTATTTAAAATTAGATTTTTGTTTTTATTCCTATTTGTAGTTAGTTTTTGCTTTAAGAGAAAGCATCACTCATTATCTATATATAGATCAACTTTAGAGAAATTTTTTATGCTCTTTGTCTTTAGTCTTTGAAAGACTTTAGCACATAAGATAGATTTTCGGAAAAGCATCCATCGAGAGAGAAGTAAAAGTGTTCTTTTAGCTACAGATTTTTACTCTTACCAGCCAGCTTTAAATTATATTTTTCAATTTATTTTTATACTACAAATAAAGCAAGAAAGTCAAAATTTTCAATTCCCAAAATTCATATACTAGTAGGAGTAGTTAATTTAATTACCTGATACCCCAACAGCAATGCCTTCAAAAATAGAGTGAAAACACAATGCAAGAATGAGAAGTATTGTGTCCCCAAGTGAAGTTGTCTTGAGAAAAGGATTTGCTTCCCTATGTCCCTCCTCAGTATTATTACCTGACCTTCCTTGTTCTACTTCAACTTTGGCCTCACTTGATTCATGACTCTTTGTCACAAACATGATAATGCAGTCACTAAACATGGTGAGAAGGTAGCCTGCCAAAAAAATGCAGTTTATTAGAATTACATAATGAAAAAAAATTCACATATTTTATCTAATTGCAAGTCTCTCATTCTTGTAATCAATACAGACTTATAGCTTGTTTCTTGACCAAAAGTGCTTTTTTTCAAAGTTAAGGTGTTTGGCCAAGCTTTTTGAAAAAAAAAATGCTTTTGAGTAGAAGCAGAAGCAGTTCCTGAGAAGCAGAAAAAAATAGTTTCTCCCCAAAAAATCCTTTTGAGAAAAATACACTTAGAAACACTTTTTAAAAGCTTGGTCAAACACTAATTGTTGCTCAAAAGTGCTTTTCAAATTGATTAGCCAAACACAAACTGATTTTAACCAAAGTACTTTTTTTTAAAAGCACTTTTGAGAAAAGCACTTCTTAAAATAAGCAGATTTTAGAAGCTTGGCCAAAACATGCATTAGGTAAAGATCGATTATGATGGAAGAATAAGATCCATATATGTGATTCGACTAATTAAGAATATATTTTAGTCTTAGAGAACTTCTAATGTTATTCTCATTATCATTATTATGACTATTATTTATATATATTTATTTAACGTATTTTTCACTTTTATTTTATTTGGTATGCCGACAATTGAAATTAAGCTTAAATGAAGAAGTGACATATAGTCGTCCCCAACTTGTTATTGCTGTATAATATCTATTTTTAGTAGCCAAAAAAAAAGTAAAAGAAGGCAACCTGCAGAAGCCAACATGAAGGAAAAGGGGTACTCTTTCTCAGTAAGTACAGCAAAAGTTGCAGCAGAATCACTCAAGAAATGCATCAAAGAAGTCCCTAAAAAAACACCACCAGCAAATTGAGTCCCTAACAATAGAAAACTCTCGTTCCATCGATAAAAATATGGCGAAACTCCACCAGCAAATGTGCTCACGAACATTATGATCAAGCAATAAACTTTAACAAGAATCAATCCCTTTGCGCGCAAATTAGTATTCTCGTTATCTGAATCATGATCAACACCACCATGACCATTGATAGTGAAAAATTGTAAGAACAAGAATAGAGCTAGGGTTAAAAGAGTAGTTGACTTGTTGATTAAAGCCATGATCATTTTCTTGTTATTGTGTTGTGCTATGAAGTTAGTTATGTTAGTTAAACTTCTATAAGAAGAAGGTATAATTAAACTGAAAATTTTGATGATAGTATTTTTGCAGTACAAATTTGACTTTGGATGAGATTGTAGTACAAAAATGTTTGTACAAAACTGCAGATTGGCCTGGCCGGCTTCTTAGGAGTTGACCACTTCATGGATATTGTAAATTATATTGAGTAACATAGGGCGGTGCATAATTTGGTAAATACCGAATTATCGTACCGAAATCGAAGATTTTGGTATTCAGTATTCGATATTTTGGTATTCGGTATGGTATTTGGTTTAAGTTTTTAAAAAAAATTAGTATTAGGTATGGTATTTGGTATTTTAAAATGAAATACCGAAATATCGATACTGTACCGAAATACATATTATATTACACAATACACATTTTATTAATTATGACTTAAATATAAGAAATCTAAAACTTTACTTTCCTGTATTCTCTATGTTCATCAATTAACTCTAAGTAAGCAACAAGATATTTCTCTAAGTTTTCTCTCTCTAGGTTGGTATTTACTGGTTTTAGACAAAACTTTTGTCAACAAACGTTTTTAGTTTTGTACTTTTGAGTACTTTAATTAAGAATATTACCGTCTATGACTCTATCTCTAGTTAGTATTCACACCGAATAAATCGAAGTTACCGAACTGAATAAACCGAAACCGAAAGGAGAAAAATCGAACCATACCGAATTTAATTAGGTACGATATTGATATAGCATTTTACGAAACCGAATACCGATAATACCGAACTTAAATATCTAAATACCGTACCGTACCGTACCGACCGATGAACACCCTAGAGTAACATCTACCCAGAAACTAAATAATATAGCAGTGCCAATGTGGTGAACATAAACTTCTATGATGTTTAACATATTAGTGAAAGGGACACGGGCGGGCGGACCCTAAAGCAAGTGACACCTTGTTTGGATGGTTGTTACACATCGTTCATAATGTATCGTATCGTATCGTATTGTATTGTATTGTACTGTATCGTTTGATGAATACAATGTTTGGATAGATCGTATCGTTTGTTGTTGATTCATGATATCACACACCAGCAATATGAAAAATAAACTGACAATATTATAATAAAAAATTATGATACGTGGTAAATTTATTATATAAAAAGGTAGGGCAAATAATAAAATCAAATTATTTAACAATAATGAAGGGTGAGATGAGAGAAAAAGATAAGATAACGACGCAATCACACCAAATTGGTCGTTAAATAAAGTGGCACATTTCGTCGTTACGTAACGATGGACTTAACGATACGGCACAATAAAATTTAAGTAACAATCAAAACAAATATCGAATTTAAAGTAACAATACGATACAATACAATATGTAACAACCATCCAAACAAGCTGTGAAGCACTTACTTTAGGCCCTATTTCTCTATATATTGCAGTATTTTATTTATATAATTATTTTTTATTGTTGATAAATTTATTTCTTTATTGTCATATATTAATTTTTAATAACTCAATTTCTTCCACTAATTAATATAACCAAAATAGTTTTCTGTCAATCGTATTTTACGTTTTTACTGAATTATATTTCTTTATTCATTAATTAGTCACATAACTATATCTAATAATCTAACTTATGATTTATTTATTTTACATAAATTATACTCTCTCCGACCCAATTTGTATGAAAGTGTTTGACTAGATATGGAGTTTATGAAATAAAGGAAGACTTTTGAAACTTGTAATTTAAAACAAATAATAGAAATTTGTGGGCTAGAAATCATCTCATTAAGGGTAATGTCACGACCCTAAAACCGACCCGGTCGTGATGGCGCCTATCGTGAAACTAGGTCAGCCGACACAATTCCCAAAACAAATCATTATTTTATAAGAGTCATTTTTAAGCCATTAATTAACAAGGAATCTCATAATGTAAGTCTAAGTAACCAGTGCGAAATAAATACACAAGCCCGACATCGGGGTGTCACAAGTCACGAGCATCTACTAAGGTCTGAATACAACAAAGAGTCTAAAAATATATACTAAAAACACTCTAAGAAAGATAAGAGGGAGAAGAGCAGGGCTGCGAACGTCGGGCAGCTGCCTTGCTAACTCCGATGAGCCTGCCACTGAGTAATCAACACCCGCTACCGGGTTCAGAAATACCTGAATCTGCACACAATATGCAGGGAGTAATGTGAGTACGCCAACTCAGTAAGTAATAAGGGTAAATAAAGACTAAGCAGTAAGAAAACACATAATTCACGTCATAACACCACAGTAAGTACAGGATATTTTCCAAACAGGATAAAAATCAAGTCATCTCGTTAAAATCAAATCTCACTAAAAATCCTTTGAAATTGTCTTTCAACAACCTTTCAAAACGAAGTGATAAAATAGTGAGTAAAAGTAGTGAAAACATGATCCGCCTCTCGGGCAAAACTCACTCGTATACAGCCCCTCGGGCAACATAAATCACAAACGGCCCCTCGGGCAAAACATGTATCATCAACCGCCCCTCGGGCTTAATATCAACAGAACCAGCCCCTCGGGATACCTCACAATCACTCGTAATCGGCCACTCGGGAAACAACATAACTCAAGATCAGCCCCCGGGCAACATCACATCACTCACACCAGGTACCTGCGCTCACTGGGGTATTCAGACTCCGGAGGGGCTCCTACAGCCCAATAGCTATAACAAGCCATCTCGTGGCGTAAATCAGTCAGGCCCTCGGCCTCATAATAACAAGCCACCTCGTGGCATAAATCAATCAGGCCCTCGGCCTCACAATATCATGAATCGGTGACAACCTGTTGCGGCTTGCAGCCCGATTCCACAAGATCCTCACAACACAGACCTTCGGCCTCACTCAGTCAGAAACCTCACAAGCCACTCGGGCTAACAGCAAAACAGGGCGTTCAGCCCAAAATATCATTTATAGTATCAAAATTGAGTAAGGCTGCGTTATGAAATCAGTAAAATACAGCATGACTGGGTACAAATATTAAGTCAAAACAGTGAGGAATAGTAGTAAAAAGCCCCTAAGGGTTCAAACAGTTGGCACGAGGCCCAAAATATGGCATTCAGCCCAAAATATAGTAATATTGTCCAAAACACAATAGTATCAAATAGTTTTCAATCAATATGCGACTTAATAGTCGTACGGGACGGACCAAGTCACAATCCCCGACAGTGCACGCCCCCCATGCTAGTCATCTAGCGTATGCGTCACCTCAAAGTGGTGAAACGATACGAAATCCGGGGTTTCATACCCTCAGGACAATATTTACAATCATTATTTACCTCAAACCGGTCCAAACTCTATCCCGCGATGCCTTTGCCTCTCGAATCGGCCTCCAAATGCTCCAATCTAACCAAAATCAATATTATATCATTAATACACGCTAAAGAAACAAAGCCCAAGCAAAAATAATCAAATCAACTCAAAATACCGAAATTGGCCAAACCCGACCCCCGGGACCACGCCTCGAAATTCAATAAAAATAACATCACTAGAATTTCTATCCTCCGACGAGTCTATACATACCAAGAACATCAAAATCGGACCTCAAATGGCCCCTCAAATCACCACTCAAAGCTCTCCAAAACTCAAGCCCTAACCTTCAATCTTTTTAGCCCTCAAATCCCAAAAATTTCATGCCTAATCGGTTAGAAATCACCATAGAATCGAGTATTGAGTTCAAAAACATTACCTTCCAAATGTTACCCCTTGAATCCCTCTTCAATTCCTCTGAAAAAGCTCCAAATCCGAACACAAATGGTGGAAAAATGACCAAATTTTGCGAAGGCCTCTATTTATACTTTATGCCCCGCAAAACCGCACTTGCGGTACCAATGACGCACCTGCGGTCCGCACCTGCGGATAAATCTCGCTTCTGCGGATTCCACTTAAGAGAACCAACTTCCGCACCTACGCCCCAGGCCTCGCACCTGCGGGCTCGCAGGTGCGGTTAAATCATCCGCTCCTGCGGCTGCCTCCACACACCTGCGATCATCGCACATGCGGTCTAAATCCGCAGGTGCGGAAACAACAGAAGCAGCAATTTCTGCAACACAACTCCAAGTCCAAACTTTCCGACAACCACCCAAATCCATCCCGAGGCCCTCGGGGCCTCAACCAAACATGCCAAAAAGTGACGTAACACCATTCGAATTTTTTCCAACCTTCGGAAGACACAAAACAACATCAAAACACCCTCGGTTCAAGCCTAATAAACCCAAAACTTTCGAATTCCGCTATCGATCAAAAAGTCTATCAAACCTCATCCGAATGACCTGAAATTTTGCACACACGCACCAAATGACACAATAGACCTACTCCAACTTCCGAAATTCCATACGACCCCGATATCAAAATTTCCACTACCAACCGAAAAATGCCAAAACTCCAATTCCGCCAATTCAAGCCTAAATCTACCACGGACCTCCAGATCACCTTCCGGATGCGCTCCCAAGTCCAAATTCACCTAACGGAGCTAACCAAATCATAAAAATCTAAACCCGAGATTGAATACTAAAAAAGTCAAAACTTGGTCAAACCTTTCAAAATTCAAATTTGAAGCTTCAAGCTGAGAATTGTTCTTCCAAATCTGTTCCGATTATCCTGAAAACCAAAACTGACGATCTACATCAGTCATAATACACCCTACGGTACTAGTCCTGCCCGAGAACTGGCGAGCGAAGTGCAAATTCTCAAAACGACCATCGGGTCGTTACATCCTCCCCCACCTAAACATACGTTCGTCCTCGAACGTGCCCAGAGTTGTTCCAAAAGTCAACAAATCGTTGTATAACCTTACCATGCACATACCCGGGGGTGATACCATGTCACTCTATCCCATATAGGCCCGATAGCACAACATAACTGAAATTTCACAATCCAACCTAGCCCATTAACCTTGGAACCAAATTTCCACTTCCGAAATTATCTATAAGATCAGAATCTCACATCTATACCCTGAATAAGTCCGAACAGGTTGTACCAAACCTATATCCGTAGCCCAAGATGTAATCACATGATATACCACATAACTCAATCACTCGTAGCGATAACTTCTAATCACAACAGCTGCTCAAAACAACCGAATACTGATAATAAACCTCTTATCAATTAAAGCCTCATTCCAACACTTTCGTATACTACCAATGATGAATGAAACACGCAGCAAGTCATAACCATTCCCCGGATCAACTATTCATGAAGCTTCCTCTCCTTTGGAAAGGACCATAGCAAATTTCTAGAGAAAATCTCACTTTATACTCATTAATTTCAAACTATTTACCCTTTAATGCCCATGCCCAAACTATTTACTACTCCTACCCATGGCCCCCAAACTATTTACCCGCACTTCTTCTTCCTCATTTTACCCACGTACAATCTAGCACCTTCAACTGATTCTAACTCAACACCTTCTTAATTTTCTTCAATTTCCTCTTCTTCTTCAGCTGACAATGCAACTTCTTCTTCGTCATCATCTTGGACAACCTCAACTCCATCAGATACAGAAGCACAAGTGCTCAAAAAGATTGAAGAGCGATAAAGAGAAGAAATGGGGAAATGGGCTTTGAGTTTTGTTGAGTTTATCTTGAAGTTGAAGTGAGTATTATAAGTACTTAAGGAAAGATGATCTACTAAGAATTTAGGCTTTTGAGTGAAGAGATACAGTGAAGAAGTAGAAGAAGTAGATGTTGTAGCAGCAACAGAGAAGCAAGAACCTGACATTTTTTGTAGCGAAGAACCATTCGGGGTGATGCTTCCATGGTCCTACCATTGTTGGGCTTGAAGCTCAATTTTATTTTTGAAGATTTCTTGTTTGATTCAAAGTGGGTGCTGTTAAATATTGCTTATAGTACCTTCTGGAATTTCATTTTGAAATTTGATAGCGTTTGGAGCTGATTTGAGGTGATTGACATCGAAATTTTCAGTTGAAAATCGAAGAAGAACACGGCTACAATATACCGCTACGGTATACAATATGCTGTAGGAGTATATAGCTATACTGCAACACTATACTATTATAGTTTACAAAACAGTATACCGCTATAGTATACTAATATACTATAGGAGTATATAGTTATACTGCAACAATATACTATTATAGTATACAATATATTGTTATGGTATACTGTAATAATATGCAAGATACTGTAACAATATGATGTAATAGTATACTTATTACCCGTAAATTCACTTGTCATTTCCCTTTTAATTTGTTTTAAGCTTTTACCCAAGCGTGAGGGGCAAACTGAAAATGCAAAAAAAAAAAAATTATAGTATGCTATATGATGTAATGATATACTCTTACAATTAAGTCCTTTTAGAATTTTAATTTTTTTTTGACAACTGATATTATTTCAGTTTAATAATTGAATTAAATTTTTTAACTCTTTGCGTACAATTGTATACCCTGTTGGTATAAGTATATACTATACCGGTATCATATGTTAGTTAATATTTTTTTGGTTGTATTAACTACATTTAATTGGTACACAATTTGATTTTTCTTTAGTAATAATATAAAAAAAGAATAATAAAAAATAGTGAAAACAGTAAATGAAATTAGATTATGAAGAGAAAAAGAATATAAAAAAACAGAAGTTAAATAAAATTAGAAAAGGAAAAAAGAAAAAAAAAATAAGAAGAAAACGAGAAAAAAAAAAGGAGAAAAGAAAAGGAGCATAGAAATAAAAAAGAATTGGAGAATAAAGAAAAAATTCCCCACAAAATCTACTACGGGTAGGAAATGTAATTAGTTTATGGGTAGGAATACAAATGGGTAGACAAGGGTAAATAGATTTATTTTTGTGGGTAACTGTGTCAAAACCCCAAATTTCTAAGCCGAATCCCGATATTATCCTTCCAACCGGCTGAAATCGAATCCGATAGTACTTATTCTAGATCTCGATGACCTTAGCTCATCCAACACGACTATTCTAGTGACATGACACATCGATATAATCTAAAGCCACAACTAGTGCAACCCGCGCACCAGTAAGCAACAGTCCAAATATACTCAAATCATGGAAAAACGACTCAATTGAGAGAGTTGTACCGCAAGCTCACCAGTACCACCACCACACAATGCTGAGAACCCAGCACACATCGTAGAACCAGAACATATGAATCTAACCCGAAGGATCATACCTCCACATAACTTCGCTGCAATGCGCGACCCTATCCAAACACTGGTCCACATGAAACACCTCAAGTCACTATGCTCAAACTCATCAACCACACAAAAATTGATGTCTAGTACCAAAAGAAAATCATCATAACCATGGCGAAGCAAATGACATAACATCACACAAACCCGAAAGGACACAACTGATACGTCTTCCACCGAGCAATACCCACTACTATTCTCGCTCGAATTCCACTATGAGACCCCAATAGAACCGTACCATATGTGCCTATAACCCACAAATCATAACGCCTCGCAACACGGAAAGGTAACTCATAGATCACTCCAGAACACTAATAAGCTCAATAACAATCGAATCAACACATCCCTCAACAATAGCAACTCGGAGTCAACAAGACGACTCGATGCAGAACACACATCCATATAGGCCTACCAATGAACCCCCTATCAAGGAGTTCCTGAAGTTGCTCCTTCAACTCCTTTAACTCCGCCGGTGCCATACAAATCAATACCGAAATCAACAACCCTATCCGACGACATGCCCGGCAGCAGGAAACACATCCGAAAAATCCTTCACCACCGAAACTGAATCAATGGTAGGAGTCTCTGCACTGACATCCCTCACGAAGGCTAAATAAGAAATACAACCCTTCCCAACCATCCGCTGGGTCTTCAAAAATGAAACCCCTTACTGGAAACATAATCCGTCGAACATCGCCACTCAATTTGTGGCTTCCTCGGCATAGCCAACGTCGTAGTCTTAGAGTTACAGTCCAGAATAGCACGACACGGAGAAAACCTATCCATACCCATTATCACATCAAAATCCATCATGCAAAGCAACAAAGGACCCACTCAGGCCTCCAAACCCCCCAATAATCGCCACACAAGACCGATATACACGGTCCACAACCACGACATAACCCGTTTATGAGAACTCCCAGTCTCCAAATCCATAAAGCACATGAACCATATCTGATACCAACTCCACCGTCTGAATATATAACAAACCTCTAATACCCAATCATTCCACGAAGGATACTTCTATAATTCTTCTGTGCCACCAAGCAAACTTGAATATCAGCAATCGATCAAATAAGAGAGTGCCGCAATACCAGTGAAGTATCATTAACTCAATCACATTGCCCTTTCTGAAATGTATACCCTCATCAAGCCACACCAATTAGTAATATTATTTGCCTAATCATCTGAAACTACCCGTGTTGCGTAAGAACTTATGTCCTTCCTAACAGAACTGAACCGTGACCTTACACACGCAAATCTCAATCCTGCACAACATACCGCATATACTATGCCATCCCATGATAAATATGAGAACTTCATAATCCATTCTGAGCCACAAGCAACTACATACTACACTAGCCAAGAACTTTCCATTTGATCTAATCTAGAAGAAAATTGTTATACATCACATGCTTCTCACGCCAGCAGAAAATATACATCTCAAACCGTGGTAGAAACCATCCAGAAATCTCCGAATTCCATTTGCACAAAACCAAACCTTCAGGACTGAATCCTTCTAACTCAACCAAGCTACGTAGGTCACCAACACCCAAGAGCAATGCCACGAAACACCTGTAGAAACTCATTACCGCATAAGCACATAAAGAACTAATCATATCCCTTACTATGCCGATCCGACCTATTACCAAGCTGTCCTACTTATCCAAGTTCCTCTTGAATTACCTTCCAATTGATACTTCTCCTCACCATAATACCGCAATCCTCGACCCAGACTCACCACACGAGACCCTAACATAAAACCACATCGTCTAAGGCTCATAAGCCGCTGAATACTCTCTTAAATATCCCCAAAAGCACCAGATTCCAAATACTTACCCTGAAGAGACTTCCTGCGAATCTAAAGCCATTAACTTTACCTTCCTGATATTGATATATAGAATCAATGATGATGTGGGATGCCACAAGGCTCGACACCCTCCAACGTAAACCTCAGTTCTAGCCAAATACACATCCTGAAGATCTCCAATTATTACATGTAATTCTTGAATTCCTTAAAACCATTCACGGGAGTCATCCACTCTACTACGGTTTCAATTAAACTGATCAAATGGACCGAACGACCCGTGCCCCATTAGAACATGGAAGTAACCCCACCTTAATGCAACCAAATGAATTCCTGCTCTATGCACCGTACATCATTCACCAATAACAACTCAAGTCATTCTGTAATTCTCATACACCCATAAAGCATAACATAACCTTTATTAAAATTTCCTTTACTCGAGTTATTCTCGATCTCAACCCCTACAAGCCACAACTTATTCACTGGTATACCTCAAACTAAAACCAACACAACACATAACCGTGCCATCAAACTAATCAATAGCAGACTCCCCCACTTGGCTCAAAGCCATAGCTCAAAACACACAAAACTCACAATGCCCATACTCTACTACTGCTATAATACCATGTTGAGATGAAACTGGTTCCTTCATAAGCTCGTGCAACACAAACCATCCGGTACTTCAAATCATCTGCAAATCTCACATTCATCCCTGTAACAGTCAAGACAACTCCCATACGCGATCCAAACTCAAACTGCAACGCATATATTTCATTGGTAAAAGAGGTCTCCCAACAAACAACATAAGGATCACACAAACTTCAGAACACTCCGCAGGAGATAACCCACCTGCTTCGCCTCAAACTAACATCTCTTTATAACCTTCCACCGTCATAAACATCACACAATCACTTAATCTTCCTGAGTCTGAACTCGTATCATAACGTGAAATCTACTTCACTCCCTAACTAGACAACATGAAAGGATCCTTCAACACACCCACAACTCGGGCTATACATCAAATCACGACGGAAATCAAGTACCAGATAGTTCTTTCTACCCTCAAACAGACCCCTCTCGTCACATTCAAATCATATGAACACATCTCGCAGTCACAACATACTCATCACGTAGATATCCAGTCATCACTTCCACAAATAGGGACACTATCGAATATATAAATCCAAAAGCATGTGCTCACACAATTAACACCCTAGTGCTCTAGCTACAGGCAAAGCACGGCCTCAAGTCCTCCAGACTGGTCCAACATCAACACACAGAAATCATATCTCGCCCCTCGTTCAGGGAATCACAAGCCGTCGATGCACAATTGATACCGAGCGCTCATGCGCGCATACGAACTCGTGGAAGGAATTCAAAGAGTTACATTTCAAGCTTAATCAAGGTCGCACGATAAGAATTCAAGAATGTGGGATTTTTCCTAAAGGTTCTACAGCCTCCCAAGGACAAGTACAGACGTCTCCATACCGATCCGCGAGACTCTACTAAACCTGCTCATGACTCGTGAGACCTATGTAACCTAGGCTCTGATACCAATTTGTCACGACCCTAAAACCGACCCGGTCGTGATGGCTCCTATCGTGAAACTAGGCTAGCCGACACAATTCCCAAAATAAACTATTATTTTATAAGAGTCATTTTTAAGCCATTAATTAACACAGAATCTCATAATATAAGTCTAAGTAACCAGTGCAGAATAAATGCACAAGCCCGACACGGGGTGTCACAAGTCACGAGCATCTACTAAGGTCTGAATACAACGAAGCGTCTAAAAATATATACTAAAAACAGTCTAAGGAAGATAAGAAGGAGAAGAGCAGGGTTGTGAATGTCGGGTAGCTATCTTGCTAACTCTAATGAACCTGCCACTGAGTAATCAACACCCGCTACTGGGTTCAGAAATATCTGAATCTCCACACAAGGTGTAGGGAGTAATGTGAGTATGCCAACTCAGTAAGTAATAAGAGTAAATAAAGACTGAGCAGTAAGAAAACACACAATCCACGTCATAACACCACAGTAAGTACAGGATATTTTCCAAACAGTATATACAGCCCCTTGGGCAACATAAATCACAAACAGCCCCTCGGGCAAAGCATGTATCATAAACCGCCCCTCGGGTATAATATCAACAAAACCAGCCCCTCGGGCTACCTCACAATCACTCGTAATCGGCCCTTCGGGCAATAACATAACTCAAGATCAGCCCCTTGGGAAACATCACATCACTCACACTGGGTACCCGCGCTCATTGGGTGTGACGACCCAACCCGTCGTCTCACGTATTACAGCCCCGTTTCCCCCATTTACTGCTTCTTCATGTTTCATTATCAGCAACGAGTGAGTTATAGTTGAATTGAATTGGTTTGGATAGGAAATGAGACACTTAGTCTCTTTAAGGAAGGCTTAAGTTGGAAAGGTCAACCGGACGTTGACTTATGAGTTAGAAGGCTCGGATGTGATTTCCGGTGATTCGGTTAGCTTTGGGGGATGATTTTTGACTTGAGAGTGCGATCGGAATTGATTTTGGAGGCCCGGTGTAGAATTAGGCTTGAATTGGCGAGGTTAGTATTTTGGCGAATTCTGGTGGATGGGTGAGAATTTGATTCGGGGGTCGGAATGGAATTCCAAGAGTTGCTGTAGATTCGTCAAGTGATTTTGGATATGTGTGCAAATTTTCAGGTCATTCGGACATCGTTTGGTCGGGTTTTTGATCGAAAGCGCATTTCGGAAGTTCTTGAAGAACTTAGGCTTGAATCCGATGTGAATTGATGATTTTAGCGTTGTTCGATGTGCTTTGATGATTGGAACAAGTTTGAACGATGTTATGGGATATGTTGGTGTTTTTGGTTGAGGTCCCGGGGGCCTCGGGGTGATTCCGGATGGCTATCGGGATGAAATTGGAGTTGAGGAATTGCAGGTTATAGCTGGTATCTGATATTTTCGCTTCTGCGGAAATGGACCGCAGAAGCGGTTCCGCAGAAGCGTAATGGTGGTCGCAAAAGCGGTCAAGAGCTGAGTAGGGTAGTTCCGCAGAAGCGGAACCTTTTTCGCACAAGCGAGCCCGCAGAAGCGGACGGGCGATCACAGAAGCGATCTTGGTCTATAGATGGAGTTCCGCAAAAGCGGAGAATATGTCGCAGAAGCGGCCTTGGTTTTTAGTGAAATTCCGCAGAAGCGGAAAATGAGCGCAGAAGCGGTATCGCGGAAGCGGGTGTGGGGACCGCAGAAGCGGAAACCCCTGGAGCCAGAAGGGTTTTATATTCATTTTTGTTCCGCGAAGCTTATGTTATTTCCACCATTTTTAAGCGAGCTTGAGAGCTATTGGACGGAATTGAAGGGGGATTTCGACGGGTAATTAATGGAGGTAAGATTTCTGAACCTAAAACATGATTAGTATGTGAAATTAACCTAGAAATTCATGGAATTAAGCCTTAAATTGATGAACTAGGG
>NC_031990.1:81638644-81645963 GCF_001879085.1 Nicotiana attenuata
TGGCCTATGGGTCTTAGACAGTGTGGTCTTATGTTCGAGTCTCGTGTGGTAAGCTTGGATTGAGGCATTGTGATGCTACTGCGAGGGAGAAATATCAAGTGGATGATGAATCAAAAAGGGAAATTAGATAGATGGAATAGCTTGACAGTAGACCGAATCGGTATGGTAAGGATGTGATTAATTCTTCGTATGTGTTCGAGGTAATGGGCTTTTACAGGTATTGTGCAGCAAGGCTCTTGAGTTCTGACAGCTTGCTTAGCTTGGTTCGGGTAGAAGGATTCAGTCCTGGCAGTTTAGCTTGTGCAATGGAATTGGGGGAGAGTTCTCGATAAGTTTTACCGTGGTTTAGAGACGTATAAATTGCCTATGGGCATGCGAAGCATGGAATGTGTAATGATTTCTCTTCTTGATGGGATTTATGGAGAGTTCTTGACTAGTGGAGTACGTAGATGTTTGTGGTTAGGAAGGGAGATGGAGTTCTCATGTTATACTAGTGTGGTATGGTATATGCGACATGTGGTGGAGGATTGGGATTTGTGTGTGTAAGGTTACGGTTCTGTTCATAATGGAAAGTCATTAATTTCTTAAGCAGCACGGGCAGCTGCAGGTGATTAAAGAATCGATCTTCAAATGATTAAGGAAAATGGTATTGCCAACCATAGTGATTCGACGGGGGTATATATTCTAGTAAAAGGGCAATGTGATGTAAACTGATAATACTTCGGTAGTGTTGCGGCATTTGGGATCGACTATTGATATCTGAGTTTGTTTGATGGCACAGGGAAACTTTAGAATACCTTTCATGGGATGATTGGGTACTTGAGGTGTGATATGTATTCGTACGCGGCAATTTGGGATCAGGTATAGTGATTTGTGTGCTATATGGAGTTGAAGACTAGGAGTTCTCGTGTTCAGGCTATGCAGTTGTTGTAAATCGTGTGTATCGGCACCGTCTAGCGGTTATTGGGAATTAGAGGTCCGAGTGGATCTTTCTTTGCTTGGTATGCCAAATTTTGGATATGATATTGGATTGTAGGCTGGTTGTCTTAGTGTTGGGTTATTCTAGACTATTGTGCTACGGGCTATGCCGGAAATGCCACGGGTTGAGTGGCGAGGTGCATTGGATTACGTTCTGGCAGAGTGGTATATATTTCAAAAGATTCAGCGGACGGCTGAGAAGGATTGCTCTTCTTAATGGGGCCATCGTGACGGATGTCAGTGCAGAGGTTTCTACCATTGATTCAGTTCCGGTATTGAGTGAGTTTTCGGATGCGTTTTTTTTTTTGGCCGAGCATGTCACCGGGTGAGATGGCGGATTTCGGTATTTATTTGGTGTTGGGCACCGTATTGTACGGCTCTGGCAGGAGTTATAGTAGTGGAAGGAGCAGTTTCAGGCTTCTTGGTATTGAGTTCGTTGGCAGGCCAATGTGGCTACGTATTTAGCTTGAGTTAGCTTGGTTAGTCTTGAGTTATACTGTTGAGTGACAGGTGGATTCGATCATTATTGAACTTGTTAGTGATCTGAGGAGATCTATGAGTTGCTTTTTCTGTGCTGTGAGGCATTATGATTTGTTGGTTATGGGCACACGTGGTGCAGATCTATTGGGGATTCATAGTGGAAGTCGAGCGGGAAGAGTAATCGGATGTTGCTCGGTAAGTGGAGTGTGGGTTATGACCTATCAGGTGGCGTGTCGTATGTTGCTTATTTCACCGTAGGTGCAATGAATTGCCTTGGTTTCAGACATCAAATTGTGTGTGGCTGTCGAATTTTGATCACAATGTCTTGAGGTGCTCCATGTGTAACAGTGTTTGGATAGGATCGCGCATTATAGCGAGGCTGCGTTGAGTTATGACCTTTCGGGGTAGATTCAGGTGTTCTATTTCTATGATGTGAGACGGGGTCTCAGCCTTGCGTTGTGATGATACTGATGAGCTTGAAGTACAGCTCTTTTGTTTGAGTTATTTTCATGATTTGAGTATATTCAGGTCGTTTCTTGTTGGTACGCGTATTATGCAAGTTGTGGCCTAGGCCTGTATTGAGGTATCATATCACCGGAGTGGTGTTGGATTCGAGGTGATCGTTAGAGTCATTAATGAATAGGAACAGAATTGATTGCAGCTTCTTAGAGAGATAATATCAAGGTATGGCCTGGAAATCTGTTGTGATATTAGTCAAAGGGAAGTGGCTTCATGAATGGTGGATCTGAGGAATGGTTACGGTTTATCGCGTGTTTCATTTGTTGTTGGCAGTATATGGAAGTGTTGGAATAAGACTTTAGCTAATAAAAGGTTTTCTATCGGTATTTGGTTATTATGGGCAACTGCTGTAAATAGAGGCTATCGTTTCGAGTGTTTGGATTATGTGGTATATCATATGATTTCACCTGAGGTTGCAAGTATGGGTTATTACAGCTGGTTCGGGTTTATTCTGGGTATAGATGTGAGGTTCTGATATTGTGTATGATTTCGGAAAGTGCAATGTGGTTCTATGGTTTATGGTTTAAATGGACTGTGAGATTTCGGCTATATTGTGTTGTCGGACCTATATGAGATAGGGTGACGTAAGATCACCCCGGGTATATGCTTGGTAAAGTTATTCAGCTGTTGGTTAGCTTCTAGGACAACTCTGGGTACGCTCGAGGACGAGCGTTGGTTTGAGTTGGGGAGGATGTGACGACCCAACCCGTCGTCTCATGTATTACAGCCCCGTTTCCCCCATTTACTGCTTCTTCATGTTTCATTATCAGCAACGAGTGAGTTATAGTTGAATTGAATTGGTTTGGATAGGAAATGAGACACTTAGCCTCTTTAAGGAAGGCTTAAGTTGGAAAGGTCAACCGGACATTGACTTATGAGTTAGAAGGCTCGGATGTGATTTCTGGTGATTCGGTTAGCTTCGGGGGATGATTTGTGACTTGGGAGTGCGATCGGAATTGATTTTGGAGGCCCGGTGTAGAATTAGGCTTGAATTGGCGAGGTTAGTATTTTGGCGAATTCTGGTGGATGGGTGAGAATTTGATTCAGGGGTCGGAATGGAATTCCGAGAGTTGTTGTAGATTCGTTAAGTGATTTTGGATATGTGTGCAAATTTTCAGGTCATTCGGACATCGTCTGGTCGGGTTTTTGATCGAAAGCGCATTTCGGAAGTTCTTGAAGAACTTAGGCTTGAATCCGATGTGAATTGATGATTTTAGCGTTATTCGATGTGCTTTGATGATTGAAACAAGTTTGAACGATGTTATGGGATATGTTGGTATTTTTGGTTGAGGTCCCGGGGGCCTCGGGGTGATTCCGGATGGCTATCGGGATGAAATTGGAGTTGAGGAATTGCAGGTTATAGCTGGTATCTGATATTTTCGCTTCTGCGGAAATGGACCGCAGAAGCGGTTCCGCAGAAGCGTAATGGTGGTCGCAAAAGCGGTCAAGAGCTGAGTAGGTTAGTTCCACAGAAGCGGAACCGTTTTCGCACAAGCGAGCCCGCAGAAGCGGACGGGCGATTGCAGAAGCGATCTTGGTCTATAGATGGAGTTCCGCAAAAGCGGAGAATATGTCGCAGAAGCGGCCTTGGTATTTTAGTGAAATTCCGTAGAAGCGGGAAATGAGCGAAGAAGCGGTATCGCGAAAGCGGGTGTGGGGACCGCAGAAGCGAAAACCCCTGGAGCCAGAAGGGTTTTATATTCATTTTTGTTCCGCGAAGCTTATGTTATTTCCACCATTTTTAAGCGAGCTTGAGAGCTATTGGACGGAATTGAAGGGTGATTTCGACGGGTAATTAATGGAGGTAAGATTTCTGAACGTAAAACATGATTAGTATGTGAAATTAACCTAGAAATTCATGGAATTAAGCCTTAAATTGATGAACTAGGGCTTGGGATTTTGAGATTTAAATTTGGGGATTTGAGGGAGCATTTGAGCTCGGATTTTGGTAAATTTGATATGTATGGACTCGTGGCGAGACGAGGAATCCGTTAATGTGAGTTTTGTAATTTTTCGAGAAGTGGGCCTGGGGCTCGGGTTTTGCTAGTTTCGAGATTTCTGCTATTTCTCGATTGTTTTCGATTGGGTATTGTTCCCTTAGCATATTCTGATGTATTCGCCCTGATTTTGGTTAGATTCGACGAGCGTGGAGGACGGTTTGAGGGGCAAAGGCGTCGCGAGCTAGGGATTTCGCCGGTTCGAGGTGAGTAATACTTGTAAATGATATCCTGAGGGTTTGAAACCCCGGATTTGCACATCATAGTGTTGTATTGTGGTGACTTGCACGCCAGGTATGAGCGTGGGGTAGAGCACCGTTGGGGATCGGTGACTTGGTCCGTCCCGATTGATGAAATTACTACGTATGTGACTGAAACTACTTGTTATCATCATGATTTGGGCTGATTGCCATGTTTTGGGCTTCGTGCCGATTATTTGAATCCTTCAGGGATTTATATCACTGTTTTTGCATTACTTTGCATGTTATTTGACCTCGGTCCAGGGTTTTAATAATGTGTTGCAAATTCAGCCATTTTTCATGATTTGAAAACTTAAAAGATATTTTACTAACGTTTTGAACTGAGGACTGCTATTTTATTATTGCCCAAGGGGCTTATGTGCATTTCTGGACTGAGCATGGATCGGGCTGCGCGCCGCAGCAGTGTTATAGTGATTTCTGGATATATGGATGGCTCGGGTTGCACGCCGCAGCGGTGTTATATTGATATTACGCTTGGGCTGTAGGAGCCCCTCCGGAGTCTGAACCCCCACAGTGAGCGCGGGTACCCAAATGGATCGGGCTGCGCGCCGCAGCGGTCATATGCATTGCATTGCATTCATGCATTGGTTCCTGTTTGTATTTAATAAAAAATTTCCCAAGGCTAGAAATCCCAATTACCCCTTTGCATCCCTGAAATTACCTTGCCGGACCACCTGGGTCAATTGACCCAAGGCAAATCAAACATGGGCCTCTAACCCACTTGGATTACCCCATCCTGAACCTCAAATGGGTTATGGGTCAATGATCCAAGATTGAAATCCATTTAGACCCCTAGCCCAACCTGAACTTGAGGCATGATCTCAAGCCACATACAGTCAAAACCAAAATCATGAGTAAAATGAGAACAAAAGGAAAAGAGACGCAATTTCTGCAGCAATTTCAGAAATCCAATTAATGAACTAACAATTAGAATTGAACTAACCTAATAAAACAAACCTATTTGTCAATTAGAGAAAAAAGTGCTTCTAACATGCATCTAAAAAAGGACGACACTCGACGAACTAGACAAACAAAGAGTCCGAAAGAGAAGAGAAGCAGATGACAAAGGGAAGACAAAATGAAAGAAAAAGTAAAGAAAATAACAAATAGGAAAAGAAAAAGAAATACCTAAAGACGCTCAGGTCAGACCTTGAAACAAGCTTTTGAAGATCCTTTGATTTTTCGACGGAGTAGACCTTAATCTTGTCTTTTCATGTGAAAACACACGTCTAAGGTCCAGTAACGGTATAAATCCTCACCAGCCCGTTGAATTTTGAGTTAGAGGAATTAAGGGCTTCGTCCTCTATATTCGATATTTGAACAGTTTGAGGGGGATTCGAGGGAAAGGGAGTAGAGATTGGTGAAGAGGAAGGTGATGGGGGTTCGATGGTGTTAATTTGGGGGAGTTTGGTGATGGCGCCGCCACCGGAGAGAAAACAAGGGCGGCGCTAGGGTTTCTCCTTTGAACTGAGATTCGAGGAAGTTCCAGGGAGTTTTGAGAGAAGCGGGTGGGATCTAGGATGAGGAGTTGAAGAGGAGTGATGGTGTAAAATGGCGGCGATTGGACGCCGGCGCCGCCGTGGGCGATTCCGGGGACGGCGGATGGTGGTTTTAGGGCGGAGCGTTCAAGGGTGTGAGAACGACTGGGGTTCTGAGAGGGGGGGGGTCAGGGCGTTTGGACACCATTATATGGTTTGTGAACCCAACTTCTCAACCGTTAGGTCTCGAAACCTCGACGGCTGAGATCGAGACTATCAACAAAACGGGCTTTTTGGTTTATTCGGGGGAAGGACCGGGTTGGTACGGGTATGGGCTGCATTAGACGGGTTTGGGGCGGAATGCTTGGGCCTGGGGAAAATTATCAAGACAGCCCAAAATTCATCTTTCTACCCTTTTGTTCTCTTTTTTAATCAATTTTTGCTAATTCCTTTTGTTTCTTTTTTTTTTCTTTATTTTTTTTCGAATTAAATTAATTCTAAATTAATCCCTGAAACTAATTAACTTAAACATAAAACTAATTAGACCTAAATGATAATTAACACAATTAAAAAAAACTTTAAAAGAAAAACTACTCGAAAACAAAAGTTAAAATTAAAAGTGCAAAATAAACTATTTTTGTGATTTTTCTTTTCTATAAAATAACCTAATTATTAATTAATTCTTAAAATGCAACATTAACTCCTAAACGCAAATTGCCCATATTTTGTATTTTTCATTAATTAAAAATGCCACAGACAAAATGCAAACAATTAACAGAAAATGCCAAATAATCCATAAAATTGCAAATAATGAAAAGAAATTTATTTTTCTTGAAATTATGGGGGTAATTCATATAGGGCAAAATCCGTGCTCACAGCTTACCCTCTTTGCTCGGAAACAACCAAGAGTTTTAGGGGCAAAGATAAAGTGAGCGGTACGAGCGATTTTGCCCGTTTGAATTACTCCAGTGAGAGCATCTTTTGAAAAATTTGACGCACCTTGCTCCGAGGGTTGCTAATATATCCTTGGCTAAAAAGGAATCAGGTCAGTGTAGTTCAGAGGTGTTTGAGTAGCTGGGACCTACCATGAAGCTGTGATTTCAAATGTTGTTGCTGCTCGCTGTATGCTCACTGACCCCTTATTACATCATGTGAGCAAAATTATAAAAAGAAGATAGACTAAACTATGTTTCTAAGATTTACAAAACCTATTATAATTTCAAACTTGATCCTGCAGCTTCTTGTTTGCCATGCTGATTGTTTCTCCATGGTGAAGATTCCTGTTGTTGTCGACTTGAAATTATAATCTGACGATGTTTTCCCTTTCTCCAGAGGGGATGCCTGATACTGAACTTGAAACTACATTCTGAGGCTTTCTTTTCTCCAGGTGTGACGCCTTGCTGCTGACTTGAATATGTATTCCCGTGCTCTCCAGGTGGTTGCCTGATTACGTGAACTTTGAATTGTATTCCGTACTCTCTCAGGTGGGTCCTGACTGCTCGAACGTTGAAATGTATTCCGTGCTCTCCAGTGGGGCGCCTGACCTGCTGAACTTGAATGTATTCCCTTGTGCCTCATCTAGGGTGAGGCGCCTGGATTATCTGAAA
>NC_031990.1:81647208-81652804 GCF_001879085.1 Nicotiana attenuata
AAACTTGAATTGTATTCCCGTGCTCTCCAGGTGGGCGCCTGATTGCTGAAACTTGAATTACTTCTCCCTGTTCTTCAAGTGGGTACCTGATTTCAACAAAAATAGACAAAACAAAGAAAATTTTCTGCCCCAGTTTGGTAGCTGGGCACATATGTGAGTGTAAACTGAATCATGTTACCAAATATCAATAAGAAACTTGAAAGTTGAAACTTGAACTGTACTCCCTTGCTCTCCAGGTGGGCGCCTGATTGCCGAAACTTGAATTGTATTCCCTTGCTCTCCAGGTGCGCGCCTGATTGCTAAAACTTGAGTTGTATTCCCTTGCTCTCCAGGTTGGCGCCTGATTGCTGAAACTTGAATTGTATTCCCTTGCTCTCCAGGTGGGCGCCTGATTGCTGAAACTTGAACTGTACTCCCTTGCTCTCCAGGTGGGCGCCTGATTGCTGAAACTGAATTGTATTCCCTTGCTCTCCAGGTGGGCGCCTGATTTCAACAAAAATAGACAAAACAAAGAAAATTTTCTGCCCAGTTTGGTAGTTGGGCACATAGGTGAGTGTTAAACTGAATAATGTTACCAAATATCAATAAGAACTTGAAAGCTGAAACTTGAACTGTACTCCCTTGCTCTCCAAGTGGGCGCCTGACTGCTGAAACTTGAATTGTATTCCCTTGCTCTCCAGGTGGGCGCCTGATTGCTGAAACTTGAATTGTATTCCCTTGCTCTCCAGGTGGGCGCCTGATTGCTGAAACTTGAACTGTATTCCCTTGCTCTCCAGGTGGGCGCCTGATTGCTAAAACTTGAACTGCTTCTCCCTGTTCTCCAAGTGGGTACCTGATTTCAACAAAAATAGACAAAACAAAGAAAATTTTCTGCCCCAGTTTGGTAGCTGGGCACATATGTGAGTGTAAAACTGAATCATGTTACCAAATATCAATAAGAATTTGAAAGATAAACCCCAATGATAATTTAAAGCTAAACTATATCTTCTAAAGGTATGACTTCCGCTAAATCTTGCTATCTAATGAAAATCTTTAAAGCTAGATCTCATTATTCAGGATGGTCCTGAAAACTCCTACTTGAATCCTATCTCAAACATGCAAACTTTGGAACCAACTTATATTCCTTTTGGGGTACATTTTTGCTAGATTTTGCTACTCCTGATTGTTTTGAATTTTAGACTAGGTCCCATTTCCAGGAGGGTCCTGAGACTTTACGGTCAAACCTGTCTGATGCTCGCTTTTCCCCTACGGAGGGTTTCTCCGAAACAAACGAAATTTACTGCCCCTGTTTCAATCAAAGAAAAATCTTGTCAGTTTAAAAATGTGGTGGTTAGTTTGTGGCATTCTTGTTGAAAGTGGCTTCTCTGTTGTCGTGCTTTGTTTTGACTGACTTCCTCAAACTGGCCAAAAACCCCTTTGACTTTCTGACTGACCTTCAAACCTCATGACCTTTGATGACCCAAGTGTTCTATACCCAAACCGTTGTTTTACATCTCTGACCCCTTTATCTGAACCTTTGCATCTCCCATGAAATTACCTTTGATGACCCAAGTGTTCTATACCCAAACCGTTGTTTTACATCTCTGACCCCTTTATCTGAACCTTTGCATCTCCCATGAAATTACCAAGTCATTCCACCGATGAAACTTCCGGTGACTCCTTATATCCCACTTTAAATCATGCTATCTTTGGTATATTCTGGCCACACTGTGCTTTGCAATTTTGGAAGTTGGTAGTGAGCTTTGAAATCCTTTCTTATTTGCTTTGAACAAGACTGACATTGAAACATCTTAGAGAAACAAACCCCAAAAGAAATGAAATGCAATGACCTTGAGAGTTAAGGATAAAGAAAACCCTAAACCGGACGACTTGCTAAAAGGAAAAGGAAAAGAGACTTATCGGAGTGGAACAGCTGGCACCAATGATCATGACATGCATTTCAGACTAATCGGCCCAATTTGTCCAACCAATCAACTTCCAGTTGCCATACTTTGTTGCCCCGGAACTCGACAACCTGATTTCTTCAACCAAACCTTGACCTTGTTCATCCTACGGTGCCCTGAAAGGTTTTCACCAACAGACCTCTCTCATTTGTTCATCTCTCAACTCACTTTCGCCTCAAGGTGCCCGTGAAGGTTTTCACCAATAAGACTCTCTCATTTTTTATTTCTCTCAGCTCCCGTCGCCTTACGGTGCCCGTGAGGGTTTTCACCAATAAGACTCTCTCATTTTCATTATTTTTTCAGCTTGGACCGGAGTGTTGCCCCTGATATGAATCACCTCTACTTGCTCGACTTGGCATCTCTCAAAGACTGATCAGAAGGTCTTTCTTTGAACCGTAATGTGGGCTTTTGGATGGAGTTAGAAAGAAAGGGTATCGAAAGGCTCAAAGCAATTCGAATGGGTTCAAGATTACAACTTCCGGAATCAGATTTCTCACAATAACCACAACTCTTGCCCCACTTTCTTCGCTTGGGGACTTTTGGGATTTTATTTTGATGGGACCGAACTGTGAGGCTGCCTACGTATCCTTAAAAGGAATCAGGTCGAACGTAGTTCATTTCATAGGAATTACTTTGTTTGTTGTGATTTTTCTTTCCTTTTTCTTCCTCTTTCTCTTCTTTTCTTTTCTTTCTTCTTTTTCTCTTTTTGTTGTTTTGTTTTTCTTTTTCTTCTCTTTTTCTTCTTTTTTTTTCTTCTTCTTTTCCTTCTCTCTCTTTTCATTCTTTTTCTTTTCTCTTTTTCCTTTACTTATCTTTCACGCTTGCGTTTTTGATCTTTGCTACTGATTTCGAAAGAGGGGTATGAAAGAAAATAAATAAGGCTCAAAGGGTTAACGAAGGATAAAGTGTTTAGGTAGCAGAACAAAATGCCTTCGTCATTCCAATCTTCAAAACATGCCAAGTACAAACAACACAACTAAACAAACCAATCGATCGTACCAGACCTGATAACCATATCCACACATTCGCCTTTTGTCAATTTTAAGTACCGTTGGACAACACTCTTCGTTACCACGAACGGCCCCTGCCAATTTGGGGCAAACCTGTCGTTAGCTTCAAACCGATGCAGCATGATGTATTTCAATAGTGTTGCTTTATGTTCTATCTGCCCCAGTTTCTCATGGTTCGGGCTTCAAATGATCTCAAAGTGTCCAAATCTGTTCTTATTTCCCTCAAGTGCCCCTATCATCTTCAAAATTGTTTCATTGCTTCATGACTAAACTAACTTTGGAGCCCAGGCTGAGAATTACGCATGCATGTCATGTCACTAGAGCCAACAGGAAAAGAAATGTAAAAGAAAAGAGAACTAAACAAAAATGACTAGGAATAACAGAAAGTAGAAAATTGCATTAGACAGACGGTGAAAGGGTTTGAACAAAACAAGCAAACTAAACTGGGGTCACAAACCTGGAACAAAACTAGGTAACACTAAATGAGTTGCTACGACTAAAGGAACTAGGCAAAATAAAAGGATAGAAGGGTCAAGACAATATCCGGATTACAACCCTGAAATAACCCGGACAACAGAAATGACAACAAAATAAACCACCAAAACTCCACTCCGGCTGACCAAGAAATGGAGCGTCTTCCCAATTACCAAGCACGACATCTTAGCCACTGAGTTTCGCATCAATACTGCCAAGGCCATTATCAACTTTAATCAACAAGTTCCCAAGAGGATTCGCATGCTCCCTGTCACTGTCATTGACCACAACTACCCCTTCTTGAATCATTCTTTCTATTTCCCTTTTCAAAGAGCGACAATATTCAATGATATTCCCCCGGACATTAGAGTGGTACATACATCGAACAACAGGATCAAAGCCTTTCGCATATGGGTCTGGAGTATAGACGAGGAGCGGCTCAATCAGGCCAGAATGCTTTAACTTTTCAAACAAACTTGTGTAGGATTCTTCGATGGGCGTGAAATTATCTTTTTGCCTTTGTTTCCCTCCTTGCTTCAGTTTTCTAGGATTGTTGGATGCTTGAAAATGCTGTGAAGGCACACGAAAATTTTGGGATACTGGTGCTCGCCCTAGGGAGTGACCTGGTGGTTGGACAGATGGCCGGATGTTATTTAGGGGATAATACTGGGGTGGCTTAGGTGGAGTTTAGGGATGTTCACGGGGTCGGTATTGAGGCTGAAAGCGTTTAGCAAGAACGACCACTGGACCCTGTCGTCGGCGGGGCTCAGCAACACCTTTTCTATCAATGGGAGGGCTATCCCGAGAAACTTGTTCGTTCCATCTGAGCCAAAAATCCTTAAAACTTTCCTTGGGTTTCTTTTCCATCTGAGATAGGGAGGAGTGGTCTGGGACAATGTCTATATTGCACTGAAAGCGTCGCACAAAATCTTGAGCCATGTCGCCCAATGTATGCCACTTCCCGACATCTTGACGATTATGCCATTCCAAAGCTGCCCCAGTCAAGCTCTTACTGAAATATGCCATCAACAAGTCATCTTTCTCTCCAACACTTCTCATTTCACTGCAATAGACCCTCAGATGGGCTACCGGATCTCCACCCCCATCATACAAGTTAAACTTTGACACTTTAAACCCCGCAGGCAGGCGAACGTCAGGGAACGTACCCAACTCTTTGTAAGACATGTTAACCTGGTCTCCCATTCCTTGCTTGTTCTTTAAGGACTGTTCTATGCCTTTCAACCTCCTGGGTATCCCATCTCGCCCTTCTCTTCCTGTGAACTTTTCATTTTCAACAAGAGGCTCATCCCGCGGGCCCTGCTTGTATGAGTTAGGAACCTTGTGGGCAACCTCTAAGGGTAATATTGGGCATCATGAGCTTTGAGTAGGTGTCCATTGTCGGGAATAGTGGATATGACAGGGGGGCAATTTTGGGGAGAGGTAATTGGAGGAAGAGTGATGGAGCTGCTAGGGTGGTTGGGAAAGCTGTGATAAACGGGTGGATCTGGAGAGTATGGGGAACCATCCGGCACTACAACCGGAGTTTGGGTAAGGACAGCATCTAGGAAGCTAGGTGGTGGCGGGGGTGGTGCCTTCCCAGTCATCCAAGCCTGATACATGTCCGCCATGTGTTGTCTTAACATCCTCACCTCTTCAACCAACCTATTGTCCTGTTCAAACAATTGCTTTTGGGCACCCGTATCAACCAACTCAGTTCTGTTGTTGTCTGTCATTGCCTTTTGACTTTATGTTGTAGAGAAGAGTTACCACTTCAAAACCACAAACCAACCACCCTTCTGCTATGAGTATAACAAAATGAAGCCATCACGTTAGCATTAGGGCATTTAACATAAGATAATCTCACTTTACATGCAATGCACCTAGCCACAGTTATCGGTTCTAAAATGACTTCGAGGGTACAAAGGTCAGTTGGCATCATCCCAACTTGTTCATTTCAACCTCTTTTCTTTGCTTTTCTAGCACTTGCTTGCTCATTTTTCCTTCCTCTTTTTCCTTCTAATTATCACTTTTTCCTTTCCTCTCATTTCTCACATCCCATGATTTCACCTCTTTTTTCTTCTCTCTTTTTTTTTGATTTTTTCCTTTTTCTTTAATAAACTAACTAAAAACTTATTACGTACTCGTAACCCTATATAGGTTGCCTACATA
>NC_031990.1:81652824-81661324 GCF_001879085.1 Nicotiana attenuata
TACCTATGTATTCTACCTCTTTCGTTTTTTGTCTTTCTTTTTTCTCCTTTTTTCGTTTTTTTCTTTAATAATAAAAAATGATTCGATCGAACCCTACGTAGGTTGCCTACGTATCATGACCCCGCATGAATCATATCTTTGCGTAGTTCTGGAAGATCGGGAATAAAGTAAACAAACCAACGTTATCTTTTTCTTTTTCCTTTTTTTCTTTTTTTTTTTTACCTTGATGACTACTCTGATGAGAAAAGAGAAATAAAAGAAGCAAACCCCCCCCCCCTTTTTTTTTGAATTTTCTAGACTTAATGATCTATAACCTATTCTAAACTCAAGCTTAACGGGCATGTTTTTTTTTCTTTTGAAACAAATACTCTATTAAGGAAAAATCCTAGAAGAGAAAAATATTTTTGACTTTTTTTTTTTTTAGGAAATCATGTTGTTTTCTTTTCTTCTATGTACAATGTCCTAAAGTTCTAATGAAAATAAAAGGATTTTTTTTTCATTAGTTTCCCAAAGAAGAACCTCAAAAGAAAATCTTTTTTTTTTTTTGGATTTTTGAAATTAATACCTTAAAGAAAACTCTTTAAAAAGGTACTAAAAGAAAATTCTCTCTTTTTTTTAATTTTTAGTCTTAATATACTAAAGGAAATATAAAAGCAATTTTTATTTTGATATTAATTGCCTAAAGAAAAAACCACCTCAAAGGAATGTTTCTTTTTTCATTTCTAGAATTAGTATTCTAAAGAAAACCTATAACGAAGGTATAAAAACGCAAAACTTCTCTTTTTTTTTTTTGGATTTTTGACTTGTGACACATTTCCAAATACAAATAAAAAATACAATAACAAAAGACTAGGCAAACTCAACTAGACTATTACCAACTCTAACATCACCTAAAAGACTGAATGCCACTTTACAGGACTAAAAGGTAAAACATGAACAATAGACTCAAAAATATAAAATGGCTCCTCGAGCGGCTCCTTAATACAGTGATCCTGGGGTGTATGTCATGCTCAAACTCCGATAAGTAAATCCACACCTATATGAGAAAACTTAAACCAACACTATGTGAGACAATAACGTTCCCTACTAGACACATGCAAGACATGGTTGAGGCTTTTTTTGCAAAATGACTTATTTAGCCAAAAGGTGGCTAGAAGTGTAAAATTTGGCTAAGACCCCGCAAAGCCAAGAACCTAAGATTCACTAGGAAGACCGGACCCTATGTGGGTTGCCTACGTATCACGCCCCGAAAGACGAGAATCAGGTATGCATAGTTCGGGCAGATTGGATACGGTTGAGAAAAAAAACAACTAATTTAGAGAAAACATATTTTTTGCTTTTTCTTAAAAAATGATGAAACATGCAAAATCTTTTTGGATTTTCTTTTTCTCTTTTTTTTTGATTTTTTTGATTTTTCGACAAATGATAAAAAAGTGCAAAATCTCTTCTTCTTTTTTTTTGAATTTTTTCATTTTTTTGTTTTTGTCTTTTTCTTGATAAAAATGTGACAGAAAACATAATCGAGCCCTACTTGCTTTATATTCCACACTTCATCCTCTCTTTTTTTTCTTTTTCATTGGCCCTCAACTATTATTGGTCCGCCAAATGACCCTTTTCCCCTTGAATAAATGCAACATGTAGCACATAGGATGCATCAGGATGGTCTGTTATTTTGGGTACACCAGTCCTAGACGGACCCAACCCCTGTGTTGAGTCCCCTAAGTCAAGTGCACATGATGCAAACAAACGTTCCTACTGAGGCTGAGTTATTCTAGGTTTAACACCTGGGTTTATTGTTCTAGACCTGGCTTACCCGAGCGGACAACTCGAGCCGGGGGGGAGGGGGGGCAGCGTACCGGGAATACAGAAGCTTCACCGGCTTTGCAACTTGTTCGAACCTCGTTCTAAAATGGGATAAGACTCTAGACAGAAGATAAGTCACACGAAGTGCACCCTTCTCCATGATTTAGAAGACTCAAAGAGAGGAAGGGTTTCGTAGCAGTTTATATACAGTTCACAGAATATCAAAGCGGTAAAAGAAACACTTAGCACATTAGGCCGAAACATGTAACAAAATCAGATAATAAATAAAGCCAAATATAACAATTTATCTAAGCTCGAATTCTGAACCCTGAACCAGAAGTTCTGGGTTCTTGTCCCCAGCAGAGTCGCTAGAGCTGTCACACCTCCTTTTTTCCTACACCTCCGTAAAGGGTGTAAAGGGAGTTTGTCCAATTAAAGTGACAATCGAAACGGGATTATATTTATTTAAAGAATTCAGAGTCGCCACTTGGGAGATTTATGGTGTCCCAAGTCACCGGTTTAAATCCCGAATCGAGGAAAGGGTTGACTCTGTATTACAGTCCGCGAACCAGAAATCTGGGTAAGGAATTCTGTTAACCCGGGAGAAGGTGTTAGGCATTCCCGAGTTTCGTGGTTCTAGCACGGTCGCTCAACTGCTATAATTGGCATAATTATCTGATTTTAAAAACATTTTTAACCTATGTGCATTTTTAACTTTAAAACCGCTTTTATTTATTTTAAAGAAGATTTAACGTCGTCTAAAATATGTCTTTGGATCGCGTCACATGAAATGCACCCGCAATCCGAAACATATTTTATTCAACGTTATAAGGATTTGGATTTGGGTCACATGAAATGCACACCCGAGTTTAGGAAGGTCATATTATTAAAATAACGCGCCTAAAGCAACTACACGTCTTTAACTTTGCGAGGGCCATGGAAATTTGCTAAATGGCACGCCTCGAATTCTAAGAATTTTAAAAAAAATAATTAAGTGAGGGCCACGCATTTGAAATTTTATTTGGCGCGGCGCACCTCAATTCCGTTTTAAAAGGGTATTCAAACTAGAGTTCGGAGGGCCATAAACTATTTTATTGTCTAATATGGCACACCTCTAATCTACCTTTAAAAGAGATTCAGGACTAATTAACTAAAGAACGTATGGAGTTCTGATTTTTCCCAAGGCCCAAACTTATACCAATGGTTCAATAAAATAAAGCACTAATAAAAGGTCACCCTTAGTTGACTACAAAATGGCCCAGCTGGTGAAAGAAGACATGCTCAACTGACTATTGTTGTGGGCTCAATACGTAAAGATACTGGGCTCCAGGTGAAGCCCAGCTCAGCGGTGTGACTTCAGAAGGTCTGTGGTTGCATTTGGGCCAGCGATGATGGTCCAACACATGACTCAACAGATACGTTTAAGGCCAGTTATCATTTATAAAATCAGGAATTGAACAAACACTAATAACCATTAAACCAAATGTAAAACATATTTCTTTTAAAATTAATGCATGTATTCCATGACAAACACAACCTCCAATTGCATAAATTACCCATCATCTCATGTCAAAACTCAGCTGTGGCAAATCCAAACAATATGTGATTCAAATTAACATGTTGGCATGATCTAAAACATTTGACACAAACTCACTAAGTTCTAATTTCATTTTAACAGGCATTTTGAATCAGGTCTGCTATGACAGAGCACCAGTCACAATATACCAGTTATTTGATAAAAGGGCAGCCCAAAATGATCATGACTGTCAATCGAACCTGAATAATGATAACAATTCACACCCCACCTTCAAACAAACTAAATCATCAACACATTACATAACATTTGAATCCTAGTAGTAACCTTGCCAACAACATTGAAAACCCCCACATAACTTGCAATTTTGTGATTTGTTGAACCATAAATTCATCATTTGAATCACAGTTCTTCAAAGACACAAATGCGTCACAGGTATTCTAATTTAGAACATGATGCTGGTGAATCAAGCAATAATAAAGCCAGAACATCAGACCCTTGTTAATGAACAAACGAAACCATCCAAAACACATATGAAACTATTAGGCTGATCTGAAGGTCCACAATACAGATACCAACATTACATCACTTATACTAATAACTATATCATGCTATCAAAGCTCAAATTGAACTACCTAGTTAACAAGACCCAATACCATTCACAGTACAAGTTCACTCATATTCAAATACGTAATCTGGAACCTAATTCAATTAACAAATTGTTACTCAAGCTTTATAACGGTCCCAAAGCTGATACAGAATGAAAACATCACTTATTCAAGCTAAAATTATATAATGAACCTATTGAATTGAAAGAGATAAATTGAAACAGTGTTGCTGAGTTAATAAACTAAACGAGAGCCATGCTTTAAACCTTGCTTTCATTTCATTTCTCCAAATTTACTTCACAAAACAATAGAGTTCAGGATCATGTACCTGAATGGAACAAAACAGAATTTCTGACTCAGTTTCAAGGTTAGAAGCAAACAGCAACAGCAGACCAACGATGAGATAATATCAGCAGAAATTAACTCCACCCAGCAATAGAATTGTAAGACAAAACCAAACTCAAATCAAAAACTTCTTCAACAAAACAGATTCAGTCCATTTTTGAAATCCAAAACCAATAAAATGACATATCCCTTTCAAATCCAAGAAAATCAGCCCCAACTTCTAATTCAAACCATTTTAAAACTCCAAATGAATCACAAGTTGCTTCAAAAATTGCAATTTCAGGAATCAGTGAAGGGAATGCAATGGAACAGTAATTTTCTAATATTTCCAGGCATTTTTGAGCTTTTCCTGGATTTTTCCTCTTAATTCTCTGACTTGAGAGTCAAGTTAGGATGCCTTTATAGGCAAGGTATTAGGGCAGCCCCAAGGAATCAGTTTTTGCACCTTAGTCCTTTTCTAATTTTGGTTTTTTGCTTAAAAATCCTTAGGTTAAAAACAGATTTTCAGCCTAGCCCCCACCCCAGCTTCCTAGAAGCTTCCTAATTCAGTTAATAAAAAATTCCCCAAGGCTAAATCCCAAATTACCCCTTTGCATCCCTGAAATTACCTTGCCGGACCAACCTGGGTCAAATTGACCCAAGGCAAATCAAACATGGGCCTCTAACCCACTGGATTAACCCCATCCTGAACCTCAAATGGGTTATGGGTCAATGATCCAAAGATTGAATCCATTTAGACCCCTAGCCCAAAACCTGAACTTGCAGGCATGATCCTCAAGCCCACATACAGTCAAAACCAAACCATCTGAGTAAAATGAGAACAAAAAGGAAACAGAAGCAATTTTGAGCAATTTCAGAAATCCAATTAATGAACTAACACAAATGAAATTGAAACTAACCTAATAAACAAACCTATTTGTCAATTAGAGAAAAAAGGCTTCTAACATGCATCTAAAAAGGGACGACACTGACGAAACTAGACAAACAAAAGAGTCCGAAAGAGAAGGAAGAAGCAGATGACAATGGAAGACAAAAATGAAAGAAAAAGTAAAGAAAACTAACAAAAGAGAAAAGAAAAAGAAATACCTAAAGACGCTCAGGTCAGACTTGAACAAGCTTTGAAAGATCCTTTGATTTTTCGACCGGAGTAGACCTTAATCTTGTATTTTCATGTGAAAACACACGACTAAGGTCCAGTACGGTCTAAAATCCTCACCAGCCCGTTGAATTTTGAGTTAGAGGAATTAGGGCTTCGTCCTCTGATTCGATATTTGAACAGTTTGAGGGGGATTCGAGGGAAAGGGAGTAGAGATTGGTGAAGAGGAGGTGATGGGGGTTCGATGGTGTTAATTTGGGGGAGTTTGGTGATGGCGCCGCCACCGGAGAAAACAAGGGCGGCGCTAGGGTTTCTCCTTTGAACTGAGATTCGAGGAGTTCTAGGGAGTTTTGAGAGAAGCGGAGTGGGGATCGGGATGAGGAGTTGAAGGAGGAGTGATGGTGTAAAAATGGCGGCGATTGGACGCCGGCCGCCACCGTGGGCGATTCCCGGCGGACGGCGGATGGTGGTTTTAGGGCGGAGCTCGGCGGAGCGTTCAAAGGGTGTGAGAGACGACTGGGGTTCTGAGAGGGGGGGGTAGGGGCGTTTGGACACTTATATGTTTAGTGAACCCAACTTCTCAACCGTTAGATCTCGAAACCTCGACGACTGAGATTGAGACTTCAACAAAACGGGGTCGTTTTGGTTTATTGGGGGAACGGACCGGGTTGGACGGGTATGGGCTGCATTAGACGGGTTTGGGGGCGGAATGCTTGGGCCTGGGGAAAATTATCAAGACAGCCCAAAACTTCATCTTTCTACCCTTTTTGTTCTCCTTTTTTAATCAATTTTGCTAAATTCCTTTTGTTTTCTTTTTTTTTTCTTTTCTTTTTTTTTTGAAATTAAATTAATCCCTAGAAACTAATTAACTTAAACATAAACAGTAATTAGACATAAATGATAATTAACACAATTAAAAAATAACTTTAAAAGAAAAACTACTCGAAAACAAAAGTTAAAATTAAAAGTGCAAATTAAACTATTTTTTGTGATTTTCCTTTTCTATAAAATAACCTAATTACTAATTAATTCTTAAAATGCAACATTAACTCCTAAATGCAAATGCCCATATTTTGTATTTTTCATTAATTAAAATGCACGGACAAAATGCAAACAATTAACAGAAAATGCCACAAAATCCATAAAATTGCAAATAATGAAAAGAAATTTATTTTCTTGAATTTATGGGAGTAATTCATATAGGGCAAAAATCACGTGCTCACATTCACATAAATTGAAATGGATGGAGTATCAAAATTGAGTAAGTAAGGCTGAATTATGAAATCAGTAAAACACAGCATGATTGAGTACAAATATTAAGTCAAAACAGTAAGGAATAGTAGTAAAAAGACCCTAAGGGTCCAAACAGTTGGCACGAGGCCCAAATATGGCATTCAGCCCAAAACATAGTAATACTGTCCAAAACACAATAGTATCAAATAGTTTTCAATCAATATGCGACTTAATAGTCGTACGGGACGGACCAAGTCACAATCCCCAACGGTGCACGCCCCCATGCTCGTCATCTAGCGTGTATGTCACCTCAAAGTAGTGAAACGATGCGAAATCTGGGATTTCATACCCTCAGGACAATATTTACAATCATTACTTACCTCAAACCGGTCCAAACTCTAGCCTGCGATGCCTTTGCCTCTCGAATCGGCCTCCAAATGCTCCAATCTAACCAAAATCAGTATTATATCATTAATACATGCTAAAGCAACAAAGCTCAAGCGAAAATAATCAAATCAACTCAAAAATTTCGAAATTGGCCAAACCCGACCCCCGGGCCCACGTCTCGAAATTTGATAAAAATTACATCACTAGAATCCTTATCCTCCCACGAGTCTATACATACCAAAAACATCAAAATCGGACCTCAAATCACCACTCAAAGCTCTCCAAAACTCAAGCCCTAACCTTCAATTTTTTTAACCCTCAAATCCCACAAATTTCATGTCTAATCGGTTAGAAATCACCATAGAATCGAGTGTTGAGTTCAAAAATATTACCTCCAAGTGTTACCCCTTGAATCCCTCTTCAATTCCTCTCAAAAAGCTCCAAATCTGAACATATTTGGTGGAAAAATCACTAAATTTTCCGAAGGCCTCTATTTATACTTTCTGCCCAGCAAAACCGCACCTGCGATACCAATGACGCACCTGCAGCGCACATGCGGATTCCACTTTAGAGAACCAACTTCCGCACCTGCGCCCCAGGCCTCGCACCTGCGGGCTCGCAGGTGCGACTAAATCATCCGCTCTTGCGACTGAGTCCGCTCCTGCGGCTGCCTCCACGCACCTGCGATCATCGCACCTGCGGTCCCAATCCGCAGGTGTGGAAACAACAGAAGCAGCAATTTCTGCAACACAACTCCAAGTCCAAACTTTTCGACAACCACCCAAATCCATCCCGAGACCATCGGGGCCTTAACCAAACATGCCAACAAGTCACATAGCACCATTCAAACTTGTTCCAACCTCCGGAAGACTCAAAACAACATCAAAACACCCTCGGATTCAAGCCTAAGGTTTCCAAAAACTTTCGAATTCCGCCGTCAATCAAAAAGTCTATCAAACCTCATCTGAATGGCCTGAAATTTTGCACACGCGCTCCAAATGACACAACGGACCTACTCCAACTTCCGGAATTCCAATCCGACTACGATATCAAAATTTTCAATACCAACCGGAAAACGCCAAAACTCCAATTTCGCCAATTCAAGCCTAAATCTACCACGGACCTCCAAATCACCTTCCGGACGCGCTCCCAAGTCCAAATTCACCTGACGGAGCAAATCTAAATCAGAGATCGATACTAAAAAAGTCAAAAGTTGGTCAAACATTTCAAATTTGAAGCTTCAAGCTGAGCATTGTTCTTCCAAATCTGTTCCGATTATCCTGAAAACCAAAACCGACGATCTACATCAGTCATAATACACCGTACGGGACTACTCCTGCCCGAGAACTGGCGAGCGAAGTGCAAATGCTCAAAACGACCGGTCGGGTCGTTACAGGTGAAAAGGAAAATAGTGACCGAATGTATGTGTATATATATATATATATATATATATATATATATATATATATATATATATATATATATATATATATA
>NC_031990.1:81661344-81697914 GCF_001879085.1 Nicotiana attenuata
ATATATAAGGCATCATATTAAGGCTTTGCTTTAGGCCTCGGTTGTTGTTGAGCCACCCCTGGAAGGGGAACCTTGGAGAAAACGGCAAATTTATTTCTATATGACCTATATAGGTCACAAGTTCGAGCCGTTGAAGCAGCAAGCATTAGTAGACTGTCTACATCACATTCCTTGGGGTGCGGCCCTTCCCGTACCCTACTTGAACGCGGGATACTTTGTGTACTGTACTGTCCATTTTATAAGATAACATATTAGCCGATAAGCTCGGGCAAAAACCATTTACAGATTTCTCAAATGGGTTGCCCCAACTCCTCACCTCTCCACCGTTTTGATTCAGTCCGAAAACAATATTAACATAGCGTGATATTACCCATTTTGGGTCCAAACCTGCACTCCAGATCTTATATATGTATCCAATGCATAAGACGTACTATTCGCCATCAGCATACTCGTCTCACCGAATCATCAGCTCTGGCTAATGAGGCGTTGATTCCTTTTGCCCCATTAGTCATTAGAAATTATATATTCGTGGATGTGATCGGAGCTGTCATATTCAATTGAGACTATCAAAAGCTATATCTAAAAGAAGAAAACAAACAACGTGTTGAGAGATAACATTAGTTTTATAGGATGAAATGTTGTTCAATCATTTGGGCACGCAGACCATGTCCAAAAAACTTGCTTCGTCATGAATGACGGCAACTGCAAGCAGTCTTGGCTCTATTATACAGATCATGTTCTTTCATATTTCATGGTTTGCCAACCTAAATAATGCAGAAGACCTCATAATTAATATATTCAAACTTAACAACAACGATAACATACTCAAAGTATTCTCACAAGTACCTCGCGTGAGGTAGAGCGGACATTTCCGATACGACCCACTCCTAAAGAAAAATGTTTTCAAATAATTTTAAAAAATATAAGGGAAAAAGTTATTGACAACAAAATAGTAAAGATAACCACAGTAAAAGAAACAACATTGGTAATAAATCTGAAAAATAAGATAATAATAGAATAATAATAATAATAATACTGATAAACGAGAAGACTGAGCAGATAAGGTGCTCTAAACTAGAACCATATTCTCCCACAGAAAAAAGAGAAATCGCTCGATTACCTATTAACCTTCTATCCTTATCCTCGCATCCATGCTCTCATATCTAGGATCATGTCATTAAAGAGCTGAAGAGGTGTCATCTCCTATCTAATCACCTCTCTCCAATTCTTCCTCATTCTACCTCTACCTCTATCTCTCCTTGGATCTATCATTGCAAAACCTCTCGCACCTCCTCACTAGGGCATATGTGCTCGTCCTCTTCGCAAGCCCGAACTATCTCAACCTCGCTTCCTCCATTTTATCTGCCGCGGAGGCAACTTTCACCTTGTCCCATGTATCTTTGTTCCTAGTTTTATCTTTTTTAATATGCCCATACATCTATCTACGCATCCTTATTTCTGCTATTTTTATCTTCTACAAATGTGAGTTTTGACTGGTCAACATAATTATTACATTCCTAGGCGGAAAAACAAGGGGGACAATTTTCCCACCTTAATGACCTCCCAGGCAGAAAGTCGTAACTTCAAAAGCAGAAGCATTGTTCAGGCCACCATTTTTGCACCAACAAATATCAATGTAATGCATTGACGAAGTCAGAAATTTTGTTAAAGATATTCAAAATTTAATACAGACAATATAGAACATAATATTTGCCCTATATGCATAGTCTACTTTTTCCGGCTAAAGGTGTTCAACCAACTAATGCTGTATTCTGGGCCGGGCCCGGGCCTAAATGGGCCAAATGGGCCGGGCCAAACAGTCCCGGGCTCAGACGGGCTGGTCTTTGGCAGTTCCGGGCCTAACGGTCCCGGGCTTCACGGGCTCAACGGGTGGAACCGGCCCACGACGGGCCTAAGCCCACATGGTCCCGGGCTGAATGGGCCGGGCCCACGGGCCCACACGGGCCTAACGGGCTTTTTCTTTCCGGGCTATTTTTTTTAATTTTTTTTATTTAAGGCAATTTCTTGTAAACCATATATGTATATACTAATATAAATTGCTTATACATGGCTATATAAATATATATAGTATATATAATATGTATAGTATGTATATATAATTATATATTAAAGTTTGCATTTAAAAAGTAAAATAAGAAAACAATAGTAAAACTAAATTATCATGCATAATAAATTAATAACAAAGTAAAACATTAAGCATAAATACGTCTAATAATTTTAAAATAACACAAATTGTCGAAAAATCTTAAATACGAATTTCCGGATGACACTCAAGACAATACTTTATATGCCTCCTTAAACTGCCTGTGCCAGACCTTGAACGAAAATTTAAGACTCCACCGCAGTTCTTGCACTTTAATATTTGACCTTCTTCATTTTCTTCTAGCACCTCAAAGTGTTGACAAACAAATGAGCGCACTCTTTCCGAACGAGGCATGATTTAACTTGAGATTTAAGAATTTGAGATTGAGACTTGAAGTCTTGAAAATTGGAGATTGAGAGAATGAGAGAAATTTAGATTGAGAAATGAGTATTGATGGCCAACGGCTAGATTTTAAAATCTGACCGTTGGTCATTTAAAAAAAAAAAAAAATTAAAATATAGTCGTTGAGGACCGTTTGGCCCGGTTGAACCGACCCAGGCCCGCCTGCCGGTCCCGGGCTCATGGGCTATTTGTGTAGGACCGGCCCGCTACGGGCTTAAGGCACTATTTGGGACCGGTTCCGGCCCACTGAGACCGGCCCGTTAAGCCCATTTGGCCCGCGATCCGGGCCGGTTCCGGGCTGGGCCCGGCCCACAGTACACTCTTAAACCAACCACCCTTGAGCATATGTGACTCTGCTACAAATGGCATAGAATGATGCGCCAGTATAACCACGGAACTCACGCTCATAACAAACACTCATATGCATGCTTAAAAGCTTAATCTTGTTCCTGAGTACAATCTCAAACCTAGAGTACAATCACAAACCTAAAGTACAATTAAAACCTACTTCCTCTGAGATTGCTCGAAAAGCAATTAATGCAACTTTTTATGTATGATTTAGCATGAAAAACTAGCAAAAAACATGGTTTACTACTACAAAGACGAGTTTTAACATGCATTTCACAGTAACAGAACCCTCAGGGTTACATAACTTAGAAACGAAGAGAAAAGTGCAACAACACATAGTAGAGTCTTCTGTTTATTTACATACTGCAGCAACAAGTTATTAAAACTGCAGTGAGAATTCTTGTAAGAATTCTTTTATTCTCAAAAGCAGACTGGAAATAGAATTCAAACATATCTTAAAGTTTTTCAAGTGCTCAGACCATTTCATCATCACTAATCACACTCTCGATGCTTTGCTGCGCTCCTGACTCCAGCATAAATTTACAGATTGGACATGAAGCATTCACTGCGACCCACGGGTTAATGCATCTCCTATGAAACTGACAAAAAATGGGGTTTAGAATTAGAGGAAGTGCCAAGATCAGAACTTGGAAACATTTGCCCTGCTGCTAGGAGACTAGTAGCCCAGTTTTCTCAATCACTGCATTTCTAGTAATTATTCAAGCATCAAAGACAAGGCAATCGTAATTACAGTCAATTCCGTTGAGTTACTCATTCTCAACCAATGACATAGAGCTTTAACTCAGATCAATCTCTACCATAAAGTGATTTAGGAAAATGGAAGTATATCATGTATTTCAGAGGGAAGGAAGAAAAGATCAGATAGAATAGACATAAACCTGATGTAAACATGGCAAGCTACGAACAAGGTCTCCCTTTATAACTTGCTGGAAACAAATATTACATGTCGATTCGTCACATGAGGGATCCTCTGTTATACCTATCCTCCAATATCCCTGCTTCATTTGAAGACAGGAGTATATAAATAATCTTCATTTGAAAGGAGCACACTGAAATTAAGACCAAATCTTATGTTTTAAGCAAGTGAACGAAGGACTTTGAAAAGGCAAGCACATGAAGAAGCATAGGAAAGATTCATCCAATATGATCAGATAGGAGTATATCATGAAGCTAGAAAAATTTATTCTGTTAGAATTCTCATTCACGGGCTGTAAACACATTTATCATGAGATTTTTTAGCTCTTTCCCCCTTCCCCCTCTTGAAACTTAATGAAATTCAGCTGGGGGAGAATTTCTTTTTATGTCACTGCTTCTGGATTCGGATCATTATTCTGCTCAAGAAAATTTATAGTCATCCAACAAAGAGAAGGCAACAAGCAACTGGAAAAAAAAAACGGATAGCTAAGCCAATTGTGGCATAACCCTTGAGCATCTGAAAGAAAGTACCTTAGCTGAGGCTGCACAAAATGAGCCTTGTTCCAGTGGTGCATCCTCACTGCAAGAAAGACCAATATGGAATCGAGTTACAACTGGTCCGTAACCAGTGTTTCACTCTTACCACTAGACCAAATCCCTGGGGGCTAGGTTTGAGGTAAACTATAATAACTATAATGATAGAATGCGGAATTTTGATAGAGTAAATGAAGGAGGATCATTACATTCTAACAATTATGCAATTCAGCATATGAACTAGTATCTTTTCCTTTTTTCTATTTGGATAACGGATAAGTCCCCTGTGAGTTAACTGGCCAAACCATAGTTGGTCCACGGATGTGAAACTCGGGGGAGTATCAGCCCACCCTCTGTCATGTTCCCACTTAAATGCCAAGCTTCCTATTAAAGACATGGGTTTGAACTTGTGACCTGTGCTCAATCCACAGATTCCAAGCTGTGTCCTTATCACTAAGTCGGAATACAAACAGGAGGAATATGACTGTTGTACTTCAACATTATTCGAGTTCATACTTAGTCTCTAAATTTCCATAATTTTAGATTTGATCCTGACTATGTCAAACCAAAATAAGCTTACCATGTAATAACACTTCAACTGGACAACACAATTAAAAGAATCTTTTAACTATGTCTTTTTGCCAATAACTTTTTTACCAAAGGTAAGTATTAGTTTCCATAATCACTTATAGTAACTAGCACTTCCCCACTATTTCCAAGTGACGACAGGCTTGGGACACACACGCAAGTGTTGACATATAATGCAAGTTATTAAGACATCCAAGTGACTAAATATTTTCCTGTGACTCTAGAGTGGTAAAAGTTAAATACCACTTGTGGACTAAACCGTGGTAGACAGAGGATAGGATTCACAAAGGCATGAGGATTCAACAAGGATTAGCCTAGTTCTGAATGAAGCATCTACAGCTAAGGCCAAGGATCAGTCAATGGCAGCAATGCTATGTCTCTGCCTTCACTGAGAAACAGCAACGGGCATGCTGGCCTCAACCAAAGGACCTTGGTCAAAATAGCACCAAGCCATGTAATGCCAGAGAAGACTAAACATCACGTTGTAGTGCCAAACACAGTTGAAAGACAAATTTGCATCCAAGCAATAGCTCTCCATCAATTTCTTTTCCCACCCTTACTTGCTACAAAGAAAATACCAAAAAAATAATGAAGGAAAAGAAAATACAGAATTGCAACTCACTCATCCCATGTCAATACATATTTTCAATATTATCCATTCTGTCACCAGCTAGTTCTGTCGATTTAAATCACAGGCTACCTTCAGTTGTTCAATCGTCATTCTTCAGGTGCACAAGAATGCCAGAAAATCCAATGCATGAACTTAGAATGCTTGTAACTTACCTCTCTAGACCAATGCCTTTGTAATTGTGAACAGGTAAGGCATTTATCTCTTCTTCATTCATGGAAGGAATTCCGAAAACACTAGCAGAAGGCAACTCACTTAAGGTTAAGTTTTCTGCACATGGAAACAACCATATAATAAGAAAAGAGATCATTTTTATTTGCTTGAAAGAATCTTCAAAGGTCAGTCTGTGATACTGATCCCAAGGACATATAGACAGCAAAAGTATTGCTATGAAAAGTTTTAACAGATAGCCATAGCAAACATACCAAACTCAACAAGTTCACGATCTAGAAGAGCAACTTGGAGCCTCAGCTCCTGCAATCTTCTTCTGGTTGGAAAAGCTTCTGATGAAGGCACATAGTGATGGAGTGTATCACAACCAATCAAGCGGTTAACAGATGTACTACTTGTTCTGCCTCGAGCTCGACGTGTAGAACAAATCTCATATATCATAACAAATGCCATAATAATGATTACATGCACAAAAACGCAGCCCTAGACGTGAAAATTAACAACATTACCTCAAAATACTACGCCACCAAGAATGCTTAAAATCAACCAATAGAAATGCTCAAGAATATTCAGCTAAGGTATTAGGACAGAAGTTACCATGAAGACCATTGACGTGTCATCAGCGGGGCTTAAAGTGTATAGGAAAAGAACTGCCAAACAGTTTAATGGATGGCTAATTAATAGACAGAAATTACAGAACAAATTTGCAAAAAAAGAATCGAAAAGATGACGCAGAAACTTTACCAAGGATAGACAGAACGATGCAGCCCGTTTTTGTTGGACTCATAAAAATGTTATGCTGGTAAGAAAAGAAGTTCCAGTATCAGGACAAGGCTAGATTAAGTACTAGTAAGTCTCTCTTGACCTTTATACAAGTATAAAGAACAACTACTCTGGTGTACCGGAAAAGGATCACCATTCTGGAAAACGTGCAAGATAAGAATAATACAAGTAGTACCATAGCCACTAAGGACACACGCAACAAATCTTGCACTCATGGCTGCATGAATTTCACTGCTTGCTTCAAAGTAGACAAATGGCAAACGCATAGAAACATCAACAACAACAACAACATACCAGTGTAATCCCACAAGTGGGGTTTAGGGAGGGTAGCGTGTACGCAGACCTTACTCCTACCTTGTGTGAGGTAGAGAGGTTGTTTCCGATAATCCCTCGGCTCAAAGGAATGCACAGAAATATACCAGTGCTTAATTTAAGATGTCAAAACTATTGTGGAGCTAAAAGGAAGCACTTGACAAAGATGAGTGCAAGTCAAAACAAAGAATACTAAATATTCACCGTCATAACTTCTGGAAGAGATGAATGGTGAGTTGTAATTTTACTAATTCTGAAAATTATGATTACCATTGTCGACATAATACTTGTTGCTTGCTACTGCCCAAAATTGCCAAGATCTGTCGAGGCTCCAGGAAAGCCTTACAATGAGACTCCTCACGTCCTTTAAGAGCGAAGATGTCTGTGGATTCAAAGTACAAGATTGTTAGCCACATTAAGCTCCCTCTCACTACCCCCTTTTCTCAAAAGCAAGCATTATCTTCCCGGCCTCACTTGGTATTTCACAAAAGGTATATCAGATCTTTAAACATAGAGATAAGTAGTAGGCCAGAGTAAAAATAAAATAAGACAGAAGTGACGAGGACCAGAATGACTTCATATTCAAGCACAGAAGTTTAAGAGTTATGCCGTGAACGTTCATTCTCCTCAAATTATGTTAAGTCAATCTCGACATCTGAACTATCTTCTTATAGTTCAAAATAATAAAATCATCTCTTTTAGAACTTAGAAATATGTAATGCAATCTAAAGTGATGAGGATAGAGATGATTCCAGAGGCTCCAACTAAAAGGAAAACTGCTCGAAGGATACCAAATATATATAATCAACTTTTATATAGGAGACTTCAAGCGACTAATTATATACAAAATCTTTGCTTTAGGGTATTTGAATTGTCCACTACGAGGTTCTAACAACTAAATTTAGATCGGTGAACAGAGCAAGGAAACAGTTGATGATTCCTTTTACTTTAAGGATATACTTGGTTAACCATTAAGATATAAGGAATACTCAAATAAATGCTATAATTGATAGGTTTTCTACACAATAAGAAGGGACTAGCTCATAAACATTACAGCTTGGCCTGCTTTAGATATGGTAAATAAGAAGTTCGGTAAAAAGCAAAGGAAGTTCAATTGAAATAATGTGTTTCCTTTTTTCAACATGTATTTCAATCTTCAGTATGGAAGTTTGGACATAAAGAGAATCCAATTAATGGCAAGAGTGTAGGGGGAATGGCCCTTCTAGCCTCGTGCAATGAATTCATCAATAAAAGACCTCTGATTTCACCGAACTTAACGTATTGAGCCCTTCTGTGAGATACTAATAGCACGAAAGAAAACTCTACACAAGAGCTAATTAAGTTTTGTGGATTCTGAATCACCCATCTTCGCCTAGTGCATGGTGACACTCAACATGCTCAAAAAGGTTCTTTTCTGGAAAAAAAAATCCTTGCATGAGGAGGTAGCATGCCACTAGTGAACTACTGAAACTGCCAAATCACAGGTAGGGCAACTAGCAATTTCAAGTATCCCCATGATTTGTTAATGAAGTACAAACATAATCAAATAGAAGAATCAGAAATCACAAGAACCCTTCAGGCATAACATTGGATGATTTACCAATTGTAAGGCAAAATTGAAGAGGAAAAAATGAGAAAGAGGAATGGCAATAAAGGGAATGGAAATCTAGTAAACCTGAAAAGAAAAAGGAAGAGTACCTCCAATGCCAGAAGCCACAAAGAAGTGCAGCATCGAGGAATCCGAACTAAACTATATATATTGATGTTGTCGGTGGTGGTGCACTGTTCTTTTTGTCTGATTCGCTGCTTTAACGTTTCTTTTGCATGAATCCTATCTTCAAGATCACCAATGGCCGACATGTCAGCATTGCTTTTGGAAGTAAAACTGCCACGAAAATTTCCATAAACAATAAGAATATTGAATACATGATTTAGGAAGATAAATTAACTACTCCACAAAACTAATAATATTTTTTTAGAGCATGGAATCCAATGTCTTCCATGGCAAACCATGGCTAATTCAAAAATGCCTGTATTGGCAATTAATAGTGTTTCCGAATATACAAATATTGTATCAAGACATCAATCAATCAATCAACTGTGCTTCAATGCCAAATTAGACGGATTCGGCCATATGTATACTCCATATCCCCATTCTATTCAGATACATTTCATCCCAATTCTAAATAATCACAAATTAACTTATGAATCTAAGTTGTTATAACACTTGTAATCTCTTAAATAAAAGGGATACAGTGACATGTGGAAATACTCGCATGTACAGGAAACAGTATTTTATCCCCTTTTACTAAAAGCCACAAGGAATGTGCTCAAACGAATAAGATAAAAAGTCAACAATAGTTGAAACAGTTATCTCCACTGCCTCAATCTCAATTTAGTTGGGGTCAACTATATGAATACTTTATATCTTCTTTTTTCTATTTTGAAAGTATGAATAATTTATATCCATTCAACTCTATCCAGGTCTATTTCACTCCAATATTAAATAACTAAAAATTAACTTATCAACCTAGTAGACATTTGTCATACTTGCAAGCTCTTCAATAAAAATGATACAAGAACATGATGAATTCCAGCTTGTAAGAGAAATGGTAAAAGCATGCTCGCTCGAATAAGATAAACAGCAGTAGATAAATGTGAAGGTTTATCTCCGCTATCCTCTCTGTGTTCCCTTTTTTCTCCTCAAGAAAATTTGTTATGCAAAGATAAACAATAGACAGAAAGAGAAAGTGGTTACCATATATGCTTGGCAAGAGCGCACAAAGAGCTATCAACATGCAATAATAATTAGTTCATTGACCAGCTTAGCAGACGTGGTGCATCCCTCACTCTTTTTTCAGGCAGATGAGCAATTAATAATAATCAAACAATAAATAGAAGACAAAGTGATTTTTCTTTAAAAAATGTAAAGAGGGGGGAGGACAAGCACGAGGTGTAGTGGGAATCAAACTCAATCAAAACAATCGAGCGAGAATTGATTAGCGTTGAAGGTGATAAAGTAGTTCCTTTGTCCCAAGTTGATATGCTGTTTAATCTTCAATATCTCCAAGACCCTCTTCACTAATGGGATTTCATATTAAAGAAACACTCGAATTTTTAGTTCAAAACCTTGCAAATGTGAATAACTAGAAAAACAACTACCAAGAATATGTTGTTCATTAGGCTTACATTTCAGCAAAGCAGAAATGTTGCCACCCGTCATACTATGGACCAAGGGAAAAATTCACTCTTATATTTCCAAAAAAGGAAACGATGTGTCTACATTAACAATAAGTGCAATTATTGAAACGAAGTTTCATAAAAAGAATTATATCATTCTAGAAAATTTGATTACAATTTAAATAACCATCTCATTGAACTGTAATCAATATTAGATTCAACTAGAAGACGAGACATTGACATCTCATTATTATACATGCTGCTAATCTAAAATCTAAACATTAAATATACATGACCAAGCAACAAATGTGTTAAATTAACAAGTTGAAAATGCATAAACTACCATACCACATTTGAAATTAACATATTAATGTCTCAGAAGTAGAGCCACAATATAAGCAATGGGTAGCACTGCCTTAGGCTCAAACAACATATATGTGTGTAATGATTTAAAGAACATGTTTAGCACCCACTATCCTTTATATAATAGATCCGCCTTTAACTTCCTACAGCCTACTGTCAAGAAAACCAACAGATCGAGAAAATTTTCCTCAATAATTGCTTTCAGCTTTACAATAAATTATTCTGTTTCAATTTTCAAGCAAATGATAAAGGGCAGCCCGGTGCACTAAGCTCCTGCTATGCGCAGGGTCCGGGGAAGGGCCGGACCACAAGGGTCTATTGTACACAGCCTTGCCCTGCATTTATGCAAGAGGCTGTTTCAAGCAAATGATAACCCGGCAAGAAAAGAATTAGGCATCCAAAGCCAGCATGCGTGCAGGGCAAGGCCATAAAATGAAACTGTGTCAATGATAAAGGAAAGTGTGATAATTATTGAAACAAACTCCATAAACGAATGATATCAATCTAGCAAATTTTGATTGTAATTCATATAACCATCTCATCCAACTCTAATCAAAATCGAATTCAACGAGAAGACTAGATATTGACATCTCATCGGACCATTCACGTTCACAATGTAACAATAGATGGCTGGCTGTTTCCACATTTGTTTCACAAAGGAAGATACATGGCCAAGTAACTAAAGTGTTTGAAGTAACAAATTGAAAATGCATAAACTGCTAAACGACATTTGAAATGAACATACAAACGACTCAGTTGTGGAACCAGCATATAAGCAGTAGGTGCACGTGCACCACTACCTCGAGCTCCAATAATGTAAGATAATCCAAAGACAATTTTCATAAAACACATTATATATTAAGTGGTGCATCCACTACTTTCATATACTGGATCAGCCTCTAACATCCCCTAGCTATCTCACAGGTTCCTGATAAGAAAACAAAACTACAAACCAATGTTTTGAAGTAACAAATTGAAAATGCATAAACTGCTCCGCCATATTTGAAATTTAACATACAAACGTCTTGGTATCGGAACCACCATATAAGCACAGCTCCAACAATGCAGATAATTTAAGGACAATTTCTATAAAAACACACCCAACACACTAGCATTGTCCCCATACAAATATAAAGTAGCCTGTCTATTAAGACTTAAAATAGAAAGAAATTACCTAAGCTTTTTGCAGGGATTGGAACATTGATCTTGCATAATTTTGATTTTAGTTTTATCAACAAGACACATCAGTGACGCCAGATAGACTCGAGAGAAATCTGGGACTAACACTTGGAAACCCCAAATCATAAGGGGAAAAAGATTGGATTTTTACAACGATGAGAGCCAAAGCCAAGAGCAGAAATATAATGCAGCAATGGAGCACTGGCGTCGCCATCCTGTTTCCACTCTCCAGCATAATTAGCGAAAAATTGAATTTTGAGTTTCAGTCGGAAAATATCTGGTTACTCCACCAAAACAACCTTTTGTTTTTGAACTTTTGGAGTAATTTGAGTAAAAATTTAGAAAAAACAGTATTTTGAGTTTTTAAATTTTTGAAAATTTTTAAAATGCATGTTCAAGTTAAAATTGAAAACAAATGCTAATTTCAAAAAAAAAGTTAAAAAATTTTGGAGAAAAAGAAAAATTTCTTATGTCCAAACGGGCTCTCTAAGTCTTTATTGTATAACTGATAACAATGTAATCTCTAAAGAAGGTCACCTAGTGGGCACGCACAACTTATCCCTATCTTAAGGTAGATATTGTCTCCAATAGGCACTTGGCTCAATAACAGATGCAAAAAGAAGCACTAGCAACAGGAATCAATAACACCAAGATAGCAAGAAAGTCTAAGCAAAAGAAATAACCGGTAGTAATAGAAATTTAATTATAAGAAAGTATAAGACTAACACTAATACTACCGATATGGATACGAAAAACTCATGTCTGCTCACTAAACTTGTACCTTAATTCTCGACCTCCATACCCTCCTCCATACCCTCCTATCAATGGTTATGTCGTCGGTGTTCTGTGTAGCACATTCTTATCACATAGAACGCTGGATCCAAGACTCTAATTTATTCATTCCGCTCCAATACGATGTGCGATATTCTCGTCAATCTTTCCATTTCCCTGAAGGTTCATTCATTTTAATATGATTTTAAAAAATTAATTTAACAACTTTATTGTTATAATAAGTAAAAATATTGACTTTACTGTTATAATGGGTTAAATTCAATCACTCTAATGTTACAGCAAATAGTTTTTTAACTTTATTGTTATTGTAGGTTAAGTTTAATGACTTTATTGTTATAGTAGATAAAATTCAGTTACTTTAGTGTTACAAAGATTAATTTTGTAAATATATTATTATAAGGATAAGTACAATTACTTTATTGTGACAAAATTAATTTTGTGAAATTATTATTCTAATGTATAAAGTTCAATCTCCATATATGGATAATGTTTAATGATTTTATTGTTATAGTATTAAAATTCAGTTATAGTAGTGTGATATAAATTAATTCTTTGAATTTATTATTATAATGAATATAGTTCAGTCTTTCCAATTTCTCAATGAGCTAGTAGATTTACATGGGGGAAAATACCATATAAAAGCAATTGACAACCTTGACGTTTCTAGAAGCAGAAGCCGAAAACTATTGTTTACTGCATAATATGGGAGTATATCTCCATCTTATGTTTACACATTCATAAGCATATATTGTATACAGGTAAAACCGGGCCCATCCGATTTTACAGATTAATCGAGAACAGAGGGATGGATCAAGGATCGGCCCCGTAGTGTATCAGACCGAGACATGAGGATAAAGTACTGAGGTCTGGATTCGAAGTACTTGTCGAGATTGAGACCAGGAATGATCGAGACCAAACGGGGTAGACATCGAGCAAGACCGAAGATAGCATAATAATGGAAAGGCGAGATATCCGTAACTGGTCGAGGATCATGGCGGAAATCTCGGAACGGATCAAATCAAGAACGATTGTTTAGCTAATCATGGGATTTACTTATGTAATTAGAATTGTACCATAAGTGGAATTCCTCTACTATATAAAGGAGGGTTCTAATCATTTGTAAAGGGATTATTCTCGCATATCAAAGCAATACAATACTCTTCTTCTCTTATACTTTCTTGTTCATCAGTTTATTTCATATTCCATAACTCTATTCTCAGTCGGTTCGAGGGCGACCTAGCTCGAGGGCTGAATTGCATTTCAATACTAGTTTGCTTTACTTTGCTGTTAATTTCTATTATAAATCATCATATTTATCAACTGGTACTAGGTGAAATTGCGTATCCTTAAAACCATTTATACGTTTAATTGTTATCTGATTTTAAGGGTAAACAGTTTAACGCCCACCGTGGGGCCAAGGATAACAGTGATTGCCTGGTACAATTTTCGTAACACACATTATTTTACGCTTGTTCTTTGAAGTATCTTTGATTTCAGGATCAACATGTCAAACTCCCAAGTAACACCTACACACACAGACAACGGCCTTGGTCTTCATGGCGAGAACGAAAACATAGCCGCCCCAAGAAATAGAGTACCTTCAGTTAACCTCGGTGGAGCTCCGGCCGTGGAACCAATCGACGTAAGCTCCCATATTGCCATTAATGGGAATTTGGGCGTCGACCCTGAAAATAGCATCTGCAGAGACGCTCGAACATCCGATCAAAATGCATAAAGCGGTGAAAAAGGCGGAATTAGCCTTCGAATGATACTCGAGATGTTGCAGACTCAACAAGCTGCAATAGCACAACTCCAAAATCAAAATCGTGCACCAAGCAGGATCGAACTCGATCCATCACAAGAAGTTGTTCATAGAGCCGAATCGGTGCCAAAGAGATCAAATGAAAGAGAATCGGAGACTATCCCGCTATCGTAAAAATGCTCAAGGAACTGACGAAACGAACCGAGACAAGGGAAAAGAAGATCGAGGAAAATGATAAGAAGGTGGAAACTTATAAATCCAGGGTCGACCAAATCCCGGGGGCACCACCGGTATTGAAAGGACTTGATTCCAAAAAGTTTGTCCAAAAACCTTTCCCCCCGAGTGTGGCTCCGAAGCTTATCCCAAAGAAGTTACGTATGCCCGAGATCCCAAAGTACAACGGGACAACAGATCCAAATGAACACGTCACCTCATATACGTGCGCCATTAAGGGAAATGACTTGGAAGATGATGAGATTGAATCTGTGTTGCTGAAGCAATTCGGAGAAACTCTATCAAAGGGTGCTATGATATGGTATCATAATTTACCACCTAATTCTATTGATTCACTTGCTATGCTTGCAGATTCCTTTGTAAAGGCGCACGTCGGAGCCATTAAGGTTGCAATAAGAAAGTCGAACCTATTCAAGGTAAGGCAGAGAGATAACGAGATGCTCGGGGAATTGGTATCTCGGTTCCAAACTGAGAGAATGGATTTGCCACCGGTCACCGACGATTGGGCTGTTCAAGCCTTCACTCAAGGTCTCAACAATCGGAGTTCCATAGCTTCACAACAATTGAAGCAGAATTTGATCGAATATCCAGCTGTCACTTGGGCCGATGTACATAATCGATACCAATCAAAGATTAGGGTCGAAGACGATTAACTCGATGCTCCAACCGGTTCGGTTTATCCTAATAGGCCCGTGGACAGGGTTAAAAGGGACTTCAACCGGGAACCACGGTCGAACAGAGACCGATATCAGCCATACGATGGAGATCAAAGAAATAACGGGCCTAGACGTAACCCCGTTCGGAATGATACAAGGAACGATCGTGGACAGAGCTCCCGAAGGCTCATGAGCAAGAGTGGTTTTGATAGGGATGTCGGATCCAAAGAAGCACCTCGATTGTCATAATATAACTTCAGCGTAGATGCTTCCGCCATAGTATCGGCCATTGGGCGTATCAAAGATACCAGGAGGCCTCGACCTCTGCAGATCGACCCGGACCAAAGAAACCCAAACCAAATATACAAGTATCATGGCACCCATGGTCATAAAACAGAAGATTGCAGGCAGCTAAGGGATGAAGTAGCTCGATTATTTAACGAGGGGCATCTTTGAGAATTCTTAAGTGATCGGGCCAAGAACCACTTCAAAAATAGAGATTCGAATAGATAGAACGAGCAGAAAGAGCCACAACATGTGATTCACATGATCGTTGAAGTTGATGTTCCTCAAGGATTGGTATTTAAACGCACCAAGGTGACGATTACAAGGGAAAAACGAACTCGGGACTACTTACCAGAAGAAACCTTGTCTTTCAATGACGAGGATGCAGAAGGGATCGAACAACCTCACAACAACGCACTGGTAATATCTGTCTTTATAAATAAAATTCAAGTTAAACATGTGTTGATTGATCCAGGAAGCTCGGCCAACATTATTCGAGCAAGGGTCGTAGAACAACTGGGCCTTCGAGATCAAATTGTGCCCGCAGCTCGAGTACTTAACGGCTTCAACATGGCAAGCGAAACCACCAAATGTGAAATTATTTTACCAGTAAATGTGGCAGGGACCATCCAAGAAACAAAGTTCCATGTGATCGACAGTGACATGAGGTACAATGCACTGCTCGGAAGGCCTTGGATCCATAACATGAGGGCAGTACCCTCGACCCTTCACCAAGTTCTGAAGTTCCAACATCGGAGGGAATTAAAATAGTGTACAGGGAACAACCTTCCGCCAAGGAGATGTTTGCAATTGACGAAGTGATACCGGTATCGAAACTTTCATCAACAAAGGGATCAGATTCAAAGGGACAGCAGGAAGCCAAATAGCAACCACAGTTACCAGCCTCGACCCAATCAGAGGAGCAGGGAACTTACGAGGATGATGACTATATGATACCTCGAACCTTCATAATCCCCGATGACTCTGACACCGCGAAGTCAACAGTCGAAGAGTTGGAACAAAGCATATTGATCGAGCATCTTCCCAATCGAAAGGTATACCTGGGCACGGGGTTGACTCCCGAGCTCAGGAAAAACTTATTCAATTTCCTAAAGCTAATATGGATTGTTTTGCCTGGTCCCATCTCGATATGACAGGTATCCCACCGGAGATCATCACTCATAAATTAAGCTTGGAGTCGAAGTTCCGCCCTATGAAACAAAAAAGGAGGCCTCAGTCTGAGGTACATGCTTTTATCAAAGATGAGGTAACCAAACTTCTCAAAATAGGATCCATTCAGGAAGTAAAATATCCCGAATGGTTAGAAAATGTAGTAGTAGTCCCTAAGAAGGGAAACAAACATAGAATGTGTGTAGATTATAAAGACCTGAATAAAGCATGCCCCAAGGATTCTTTTCCTTTGCCTAACATCGATCGTATGATCGATGCCACGACTGGCCACGAGACTCTCAACTTTCTCGATACCTACTCCGGATACAACCAAATACAGATGAACCCGGAGGACCAAGAAAAAACCTCGTTTCTCACTAAGTATGGCACTTACTGTTATAATGTAATGCCATTCGGACTAAAAAATGCTGGTGCAACCTATCAACGCCTAGTAAATTGAATGTTTGAACAACAAATAGGAAAATCTATGGAAGTTTATATTGATGACATGCTAGTTAAGTCCCTGCGAGCAGAGGACCATTTGAAACATTTGCAGGAGACTTTCGATATACTAAGGAAGTACAATATGAAACTCAACCCAGAAACGTGTGCATTTGGTGTTGGCTCGGGCAAGTTTCTCGGCTTCATCGTGTCCATTCGAGGAATCGAGATCAACCCCGACAAAATCAAATCTTTCGACGATATCAAAGCCGTAGATAATGTAAAGGTTGTGCAGAGGCTAACCGGGCGCATAGCCGCCCTGGGGCGATTCATTTCGAGATCCTCGGACAGGAGTCACCGATTCTTCTCACTACTTAGGAAGAAGAATAATTTTGCATGGACCCCGGAATGTCAGCAGGCCTTGGAGGAACTAAAGCGGTACTTATCGAGCCCGCCGCTGCTTCATACCCCGAAAATGAATGAACAACTTTACTTGTACTTGGCAGTCTCAGAGATAGCAATAAGTGGGGTCCTAGTTCGAGAAGAATAAGGTATGCAATTCCATGTTTACTATGTTAGTCGGACCGTAGATGAGGCCGAAACTAGGTATCCTCACTTAGATAAATTAGTGTTTGCTTTAATAAGCGCCTCTAGGAAATTAAAACTGTATTTCCAATGTCACCCAATATGTGTCGTAATTACCCATCCCCTTCAAAATATTTTGCATAAACCCAAACTTTCGGGGCGATTGGCCAAATGGGCTGTGGAACTCAGCGGATCCGATATTGAGTATCAACCCCGAACAGCCATCAAGTCTCAAATCTTAGCAGACTTCGTGGCTGACTTCACGCCAGCCCTTGTACCCGAGGTCGAAAAGGAAATGTTATTAAGATCGGGTACATCATCGGGGGTATGGACCCTCTTCACGGATGGCGCTTCGAACGTGAAAGCGCCCGGGCTGGGTATCATTTTGAAGCCGCCCACGGGTAACATAATTAGACAATCTATCAAAACTTTAAAGTTAACTTAAAATGAGGTCGAGTATGAGGCCATGATTGCATTTCTCGAGCTGGCTAAAAGTTTGGGAGCATAGGTCATCGAGGCCAAATGTGATTCCCTACTTGTGGTAAATTAAGTCAACAGAAGTTTCGAAGTCCGAGAAGATTGAATGCAGAGGTACTTGGACAAGCTACATGTAACTTTACATCAATTTAAGGAGTGGACTTTACAACACATACCTCCAGAACAGAACAACGAGGCCGATGCCCTTGCAAACTTGGGGTCATCGGTCGAAGATGACGAGCTTAACTTGGGGACTGCCGTACAACTCTCGAGATCAGTAATCGAAGAAGGCCACGTCAAAATAAACTCTACAAGTTTGACTTGGGATTGGAGAAACAAGTACATTGAATACCTAAAGAACGGGAAACTCCCATCAGATCCGAATGAGTCAAGGACTCTACGCACGAAGGCAGCACGGTTCACTTTGGCCGAGGATGGAACACTATTCAGGAGGATGTTCGATAGGCCATTGGTGATATGTTTGGGACCAGGAGACACCGACTACGTCCTACGGGAGATTCATAAAGGCACTTGTGGGAACCACTCCGGTGATGAGTCACTAGTTCACAAAGTTATCAGAGCAGGGTACTATTGGGATGATATGGAAAAGGATACAAAAGAGTTCGTTCGAAAGTGCGGTAAATGCCAAAGGTATGTGCTGATGATTCACCAGCCCGGGGAGCAGCTCCACTCGGTCTTCTCTCCATGGTCGTTCATGAAATGGGGAATGGACATCGTCGGTCCTCTACCATCGGCCCAGGTATAGCTCAGTTTATTTTATTTATGACTGATTATTTTTCTAAGTGGGTTGAAGCACAGGCTTTCGAGAAAGTCAGAGAAAAAGAAGTCATAGACTTCATTTGGGACCACATTATATGTCGATTCGGGATGCCTGCCGAGATTGCGTGTGACAACAGAAAGCAATTCATCGCAGCAAAGTAACTAAATTTCACGAGGGATCACAAGATTAAAAGGATTATATCAACGCCATACCATCCCAGCAGGAATGGACAAGCCGAATCGACCAACAAATCATTCAAAATCTTAAGAAAAGATTGACCGTTGCTAAGGGAAAATGGAGAGAGATATTGCCCGAGGCTCTTTGGGCATACCGCACGACGCCGAAATCCAGTATGGGGCCAACAACGTTCTCTTTGGTCTATGGTGTCGAAGCTCTTATCCCGGTTGAGGTCGGGAAACCTAGCCTCAGGTTTTGATATGCGACAGAAGAATCAAATAACGAGGCCATGAACACGAGCCTAGAATTGTTGGATGAAAGACGCGAGGCCGCCCTCGTTAGATTGGCCGCACAAAAACAGCGGATCGAAAGGTACTACAACCGAAGAACCAACCTTCGACACTTTAAAATCGAGGACTTGGTGCTGAGAAAATTCACCCTCAACACGCGAAACCCGAATGAAGGAAAACTGGGTCCAAATTGGGGGGGACATATCAGGTCCTCGACATCATCGAAAAGGATCCTACAAGCTCGACACGATGAACGACGAGCAATCACCAAACAATTGGAACATATCACTTCTAAAGCGATACTACTGCTAAGGTACGACTTTATACATTTTCATTTATATTTTAAACTAACCAATTGCAGGTGTTCGATCAGGAACGACGATGGATCTTTCATCACAAAGTATTTAGGTCTGAAAGCACGCGTTGCACTCTTTTTCCCTTAGACCAGTTTTGTCCCAATCGGGTTTTCCGGCGAGGTTTTTAACGAGGAAACCATTGATCGTGCTAACTTAGAACAATTCAACAGTATTCGAGGCTTCTTTACAATCATTCTCAAATACTAGGGGGCATTACCCTCGACGTCAACTTTGTTGCAAGGAAATTACTTTGTAACAGCGGGGTCTCGATAGGTAAATTTTGTAAGGGCCAAACGGTCGAATGAACCGTGCCCATATAGGTTACTCGAGCCCTAACATCAAACATGTACGCATGTACAATCATCTATTGAAAGAAGTATTTTTCCTTGCCGATATCTAATGCCTTAGAATAATTTTCTACTTTACAGTTTCATACTCTTAATCTATTGTGCAAACAGGCTTAAGGGCCGATCATAACGGAAGTTCAAATAACTAACCCCACGCTCGGGGACTGCCGTCAAAAAACAAATGAGATTGAATTATTAAAACTTCGAGATCATAAGACCTTAAAGGCGACCCTTGATTTTTATAGGCCACGGCCACGTCACTCGGGGACTGACACTTCGGGCAAGTTCAAAGTGAAACGGGAAAATAAGCCTAAGAGGCAAGTCCCAAATAAAAAGGCTACGGCTGAATTAACACGGTTCGGAGACGTCTGAATTCCGTAATAAAACGTGCCTTCAAATATTTTCATAAACCGGTTAAAAGGGCTACCCTCGGAAAAATTATAAAGGGCTTCGATAATATCAAGCCTTAAAAACTCTAATGAGTACAAAATTGTTCAAACTCTGGAACAATCCCTTATTTCATGCCACGACATTACAGATTTTGCAAATGCAAATGATAAAAACTTTTCAAGCCGAAAAAGGGAAAAAAAAGCCATAAACATTCTTTATACAAAGGCCATGTCGGCCTAATACAAAAGCCTAAGGGCTATCTCGTTCAAATAAAATCTAAGGGTTACCTTATATCGAGTCCGAGAAAGCACTCACTCGATAAAAACTATGCTAGTTTGGTTTCGGTCGAATTGCCTAAACCTCGAACCTATGAATAATAATTTCATAAGGCATAAAGAAAACACAAATCTCATAAGGCAGAAGTGAAATGAAATTTCACAAGACAAGACAGAAAGAGAAAGATCTTCATATATGTCAAAATTTATTTAAAAGGGCAACATGGCCCGATCGAAATTCCATACAAAAAACCCAAAAAAGATCCTAAGTACTTAACCCTCTCCAGGAGAAATATCTTCACCCTCGAGGTCTTCTCCGCTATCGGATACACTCATGCTCCTGGAATCATCATCAGAAGAGACTAATGCTTTGGCTTCGGCTTCAAGCTCTTTTGCATCTTTGATCTCGGCAGCGAGATCGAAGCCACGAGCGTGGATCTCCTCGAGAGTCTCCCTTCGAGACTGGCACTTGACATGCTCGTCAACCCAGTATGCTCGAGTCTGAGCAGTATCGGCAACTTCCTTTGCTCGAGCTTGAGCAGCTTCGGCGTCGGACCGATAGACGGCCACGATTGCCTCAGCATCGACCTTGGCCGTCTCAGCCTTAGATTTGGCCGCTGCAAGTTCCGTGACCAACAAAGCCTGGAGCTCCTCAATTTTCTTGTCTTGTGCCAAGTTCTTCTCTTTCATGCCTTAGAGTTGACTTTCGGCCGAGGATAACTGAGCTCGAGCAACCTCCTTGTTTGAGGCAAGACGGTCCATGTTTTGCTTCCACACTATGGTTTTCGCCTTCACCGCGTCTACCTCTCCACGGAGCTGCTCGATTATCTCAACTTTCCGCTGGACCTATGAGATCGAATTGTTAGACATCGCCGCCGAACCGATTCCATGAGCTTCTAATATGTTTATTACCTGCTCGGTCAGGTCGCTCTGTTCTTTCTGAGCCACGGCCAGCTCATCTCGGGGCCATTGATTTCTTTTTCTTTCTACTCACTGAGAAGTTTAAAGGCATTCTTCTCCCCGGTGAGCCCTTGAATATCAGCCTCGTATCGGGTCAGTTCCCCACGAAATCGGAGGAAAGCTTCGTGATGAAGCACCGATGCCTACAAACATAGAAGGAACAAGTTATACAAAGGGGAAAAAACCTAAGTATGAAATGGATAGAAAAATCATGGATTACCCAGTTTAAAGCCTATTGGGCTTTGCTGAAAAGACAAGGCGCTCCCACCTCATCCATCCGGGATCAATCTTCTTCTGTGACCAAACACCGGAGGTAGCTAGCCACCCCTACAGGGGCAGCGAGAACCCGGGCATCCTCCGGGACAGTGATCACGATTGTCCGCTTGCACCCGAGATCGACACTTGGGTCGGGAATTGGTTGGTCAATTTAAAACTCGAGGAAGCCTCACTCAAGCTCTTTTTCGAAACCTCCAAGTCACTCAGATCGGTGACATCTTCTACCCCAACAAATAAACCACTAAAAAGATCTCTCTCTCCATGGGCTCCTCCCCCGTGACAAGCCTCCACGTCCTAAGCATCACGTATCATCGAATCGGAGACTGAAGGGAACAAGGAGGAATCCCTAATCTCTATTGCCCCGAGAGGGTCCTTAGAGGAACTCCCTCCGTCTTTGGGATTCTCGAGCTCGGTTTCAGCACCGACATTCGTCGCCTCTTCAACGGCTTCTTTGCCCCGAGGTAAAACATCTTCGGTTACTTCAGGCCCGGGGACTTGGGCCGACGTTTCCTCCTCGACTGCATCGATCCTAGGCTAAGCAGTATCGATTGCCATTGGCTCCGAAGCTTTCTGAGCCCCGGTGCTAGTTCGTGTACGGGTCACCAGCTCGGAATCATCTTCATTTTCTTCTTCTTCACCCTCTTCGGGCTCATCTCGTAGCCTGAGGACTGAGTCCATTGTTAGAGAGATGACATTTCCCTTGCGGGTTCGCCTCTTCTTGGGCTTTTGTTCATCCAACTTCATGGAGCTCGAAGCCTCTCTCTTTTTCCGCTCCTTCTTCTATTTTGGAGCAGACGTTGGGGAAGGTTTTCTTCATCACTGGGTAGGGGACTCATCGGCACATCCTTCCCAAGACCTACAAAACAAAGACAAGTATGATCGAGGAAAAATTCGGACAACGATCAAACTTGTCGAGACATGCGAAAACTTACCGTGGTTTCGGGCCTCCCATCGACCCTTCGCCAACTCACGCCTGCGCACTCAGTGTGTGTCGACATCGACACTAGGCTCCTGACCCAATTCTCGAGATGAGGAATCGCACCCGGCATCCAGGCAACGACTACACCAAATAAAGCACCGGTAAGAAAGAATGAAAAAGTGAAGATAATAAGCAGAAATTAAAAGATGGAGTTATACTTACGTCTCATATTCCATTTCTTTGAAAATGGCATGCTTTCGACTGGGATCGGGTCCGAGGTTTTTACTCGGACAAATCGACCTATCCAACCCCAGTCCTTGTCCTCATCTATGCTCGAGAATGCTGCCTTGAAGGCCCGACGTTGAAGCTTTATTAGTCCCCCTCAATAAAGTCAGGGGCTGTATAAGCGTATAAGATGGTCGAGGGTAAAGGGAAGCCCGTCGACTTGGCTCGGAAAGAAGCGGAACAATATCACTATCCTCCAGAAGGAGGGGTGAATTTGGCCGAGCACAATAACCGGGTCCAAGGGGCCCAATGTGAAAGGGTAGGTGTAAACACTTAGAAACCCCTCCTCATACGTAGTGATTGACTCCTCAGGCAAGAGAACCACCACTCTTGTTTACCAGTTGCAATCCTTTTTAACTTGGTATAGGAGGTCATCAGTGATTATGCATATATACCTCGACATTGGCTCACATCGGCCTGGAACCGAGGGGGTCTTTTCGACCTTGAAGTTAGAGTCAAGAACGCACATCGGAGGAAAGAATTCTTCAGGGCATGGCTCCGCTGCTGGTTGCTTGCCGGCCGGCTGAGACGAGGAAGCTTTTTCTTTCTGCGGAACGATTTTAGATATTTTGGCCATTTTGTTTTTGTGAACAAAGAAGAACAGAGATTGGGATATTTGGTATTTTTGGGGAAAACAAACAAAGAAAGGATTGAGAATCTGTAGAAGGCAAAAGAATATATAGATTGAAAGTAAAGTTTGGGCAACAGAAGGAAGATACATTTATAGGTTGAAGACGACGGTTCAAAACCAATAGTGGCCGACAACAACTAACATGCATTAAATGCCTCGACGTCCGAACCGACGGGTCGTTTCGGTGCCCACTAGTCGCTGACGTCACAGTCAGGCTCGTGACCTACGTCATGGAAAATCGAGGGAAAATTCAAAGACTCAAATCGTTTCTTGTCATTGCACTCCAAGAAACGAGGGGACTATCTGTATACGGGTAAAATCGGGCCCACCCGATTTTACTGATTAACTGAGAACAGGGGGATGGATCGAGGATCGGCCCCGTAGTGTATCAGACCGAGACATGAGGATAAAGTACTGAGGTCGGGATTCGAAGTACCTGTCGAGATTGAGACCAGGAATGATCGAGACCAAACAGGGTAGACATTGAGCAAGACCGAAGATAGCATAATAACGGAAAGGCGAGATATCCGTAACCGGTCGAGGATCATAGCGGAAATCTCGGAACGGATCAAATCAAGAACGGTTGTTTAGCTAATCATGGGATTTACTTCTATAATTATAATTGTACCATAAGTGGAATTCCTCTACTATATAAAGGGGGTCATAATCATTTGTAAGGGGATTATTCTCGCATATCAAAGCAATACAATATTCTTCTTCTCTTATACTCTCTTGTTCATCAGTTTATTTCATATTCCATAACTCTATTCTCGGCGACCTAGCTCGATGGCTGAATTGCATTTCAATACTGGTTTGCTTTACTTTGTTGTTTCTATTATTAATCATCATATTTATCAACTGTTACTAGGTGAAATTTTGTATCCTTAAAACCACTTATAAGTTTAATTGTTATCTGATTTTAAGGGTAAACATATATATTCATAAGGAAACACATTGACTTCAAGATTTGTGTAAATTATTCAAAGTTTTGGGTTCCTACAAAATATTTTCTCATATTTTGTAAATCTAATTTAATATTCCCTGCGGTCAAAAATAAGTGATTTTTGGCCTTTTTATGTGGTCCAAAATAAGTGATTTTTCCAGATTTCAAGAATGAATTAATTATTTTTTTCCCTACATTATCCTTTGAGTAAATAGTGTTGGAGTATGTGTTAGTAGTGTTTATGTGAGATAGTAAAGGTTAATATGGTCAATTTCATTGCTAATTAATGCTAAAAGATGGATTTCTTAATCTGCGTGAAAACATCCAAAAAAATCACTTATTTTGGACCGGAGGGAGTATTAAAAAAATGGGAGAGTACAGAAACTATTGACTGAGTAGGCAACCAAAAGTAGAGTCAAATTTCACGCGCAAAAATCCAACTGTACATTGAAAGGATCCATAGCCTATTTTGTCATGCGTATGAAAATAACTTCATAATTCTTTAGTCAAAACACTCCATTTAAGCACTCTCTCTCTATTCAAAGAAAAGGACTTTACCCCATTTCACATTTCAACATTCATGGGCTTAATTGGAATTAGGCCCCACTTCTTCTTCAACGTACATAATACTCTTTTCAATTGTAAAATGATGCAAAATTGGGAACCTCCTATGTACACGTTACCCCCCTCAACATTTTTATTTTTACCTTTAATGGCTTACTTATTTTTTTTTTTAAAAAAAAATTGGTTAAGTCTTTTAGCTCCCATTTGGTCATAAAATTTGGCTGTTTTTTTCAACAAAAAAATTGAAAATATTATTTGTGCATGGAATATGATCAATTTCAAAATATTTTAAAAATAATTCTCGAGTTTTCAAAAACTAGTTTAGGGCAATTTTTGGATGAAAATCTTTGGGAAAATGATACTATATAGCGGCTCTCAAAATAATATCCGAAAAAAAAAAAATATATATATATATATATATATTTGTATATATATACACAAAAATTATACAAATTTTATATTTTTTCTTGCTGCCGAATATAAATAATTCTGGTACAAACTAAAAATGATAATACCCCAAAAATTTTCTTCCCCTCACAAAACCTTAGCTTTCTTCAAATAAAATGTATGTCCAAATACAACTTTAACTTCCGAAATTTTTTTTTAATTTTTTTTAAGTTTTAATTAAATCTATATCCAAACGCTAGCTTTGTATCTAAAAATATATGCTCATTAACTATCAAGAAGTTCTTCGTTTTTGGAGCTCAAACGAAATGAAGAATTACTTGTCAATTTCTTTAGATTTTGAAAAGACAAAAATAAATGGTTTTCAAGTCATTAACCGAGTAGCCTTTGTACAAATAGAAACGGTGGACCAAACAAAAACCTCGAACTGCTTTGCCTGAATATGTGGTGAAACTTTTCTATACTATTGTTATTGTAATTTCCTTGAAACAACCTCCAATTTCAAGATATTTGTCTGTCCAATAAGGTTGTTTCATTGAAAGCTAAGCATCATTTTCACTTTTTTTTTTCTCATCCCAAGACTTTTTTTAAAAAAAAAAAAGAAGCAAAGGTTTACTTTGGGGAAAAGGGCCAAATATATCTCTCTAGTTTTGGATATGTTTACATTTAACTTTTATTATAGTATCCGGCCATATTTATTACTACCATAACAAACTTTTAAATCAATTTCAAACCCATTATCACAAGAAGAGAATTGGTTGCATTGGTAATTAAAAATGTCCATGAATAAGTTGTATAGTCTAATACCTTTAACATTCACATCAATAGTAATTTCTGAAAATAGTGGAGCAAGAAAAACAATAAATGATTTAAATAAAAGAAAATTGAGAGATTTTGGATTACCTAACAAATCAATGGGTAATTTTTAAAAGTTTGCTGATGATAAGGATAAATTTACCCGGATAGTATAACGATAGAGGTAAATTTGATCGGATACTATAACATAGGTTAAATGTAAATAATACTCCCTCCGGTTCAAAATAAGTGATTTTTTGGATGTTTTCACACAGATTAAGAAATTCACCTTTTAGCATTAATTAACAATGGAATTAACCATATTAACCTTTACTATCTCACATAAACACTCCCAACACATATTCCAACACTATTTACTCCAAGGACAATGTAGGAAAAAAATAATTAATTCATTCTTGAAATCTGAAAAAATCACTTATTTTGGACCGAAGAGAGTATCTAAAAGTATAGGGATATATTTGGCGGTTTTTCCTTACTTTGGGAACATCTTTTCAAAAGTTAACTGCCACTAATTTCCAGGTAATCTTCAGTAAACCTCATTACATTGAGATTTCAAATGGTAGAGACAAGAATTAGATTAGGTAACAAGCAAATCAGCATAGAAATTTGATATCGTCCAGCATCACCCTTGGACTATGAGCTGCTTCTTTTTCTTTCTGATAACAGTATTATGGGTATAGATTGCACGTATTTTGATTATTTTATTAAGTATATAGTTTGTTTTGTGGGCATATTTTGACTAATTCACTAAATATACATTATCTTTCAACAGCATGGGTACAAGTAATTTTATCCACCAAACGTAGAGCCATAAAATAATATTTCACACCAAATAGTTGATACCTTTCACCAGCACAAAAAAATGATTTTGCCCACCAAAACTTTGGACAAATTAAACATCATCGTTTATTACACATGCCAAAAGTATACTCTTTTTATTTATTAGTAAGTATTGTCTCTTTTTCTTTTTGGTCTAAAATGTGAGTATGTGACTTCACTCCCAAACTAAGCAAAATCCAAATTGAAGGCAGAAGAAAGAAGAATTTAATGGCAGAGACAAACCCAATTAGAAAATCAGTCTAATTTAAATATAAAAAGTGATGGTGATTTAAATGACCATAAGATCAAGAAATTTAAATTATTAGCACAGTTTTCGTTCTTTAAGTATAGTACCAGTAAGAAAATGGTCCAAATGCAAAGCTGCAAATACATAGAAAAGTTTACAGATTGATTCAACAAATCCAAAAAAGACTATTCACAGCTAAACTTTTTTGCACTTGCTACCAAAATAAATAAAAATAAACCATTTAAAGAGCCTACATTTATCTTTCTATATTACTAATAATAAAAAGTATTGAATTCCAGATCAAAGCCTTCTCTATTTACAGATTTCCTCCAAAATGGCCAACTTTCTACATTTCATTGTCACAAAATGAACCCAAGATAAATTAGCAAAGAAAAATTATACAATAATTCTCTTATCACCGAAAAATCATCTCGCGCACAGTTTGAAACTCGATATATAATCCTCGAGAAATTATGCCATATCTTCTACCTCTAATCGACTGCTCTATGACGATTTTTCTGTTTTCTTAGTGCTTCTGCTCAGCAAATAATAATTGAAAATTGATATATTTTTCATTTTTTTCCAATATAATTACCATCTGGTTACTCCATTACTCTCTTCCGGTACCCAAGTTCTACTGCTTCTTCTCAAATACCTACTGAATACTGAAGTACTTGAAACGCTCCGACTCCGGAAAACAGAAGATCCGGACCCGGATGAATCCGAGCTGCTCGAATGTATTTCGAGCGCTCTCCGCCGTTGAGTAGACGGCGATAATCTTCTAAAAAACGATGCAACATTGCCGAAAATTCGGCTTATTCCACCGCCATTTCGACTCGTGTTACTCCTCCTTGATCTCCAAGCTATTCTTCTAGGCACCCCATTGTTAAACCCGCCGTCCATTTCTGTATACACTACCGGAAGTTCCCTCTCTGCGCCCCGTCTTCCGCCGGCAAATCTCCCCACGGCGAATCCACCTCCGGGGAGTCTCCATATGGTCAATCCCATCGCTTCTTCGTCATTTCTCGATCGAACGAAGTCACCGGAGGTTGTAGTTTCCGGCGATTCAGCCGGTAGTTCGTGCCGGCAGACGGGACATGAATTGCGTAGCGACAGCCACGGGAGAATACAGTCGGTATGGTAGATGTGTTTACACGGCATTTCACGTGCTTCGGAGCCTAAAACAAAAGCTTCTTTACAAACGGCGCAATGCTCTTCTGTATTCACGTGATGAGATGCTATTTCTAAGATCGGCATCGATTCAATCGCCGATTTCGACGCCGGCGGATTCTCCGGCCGGCCAAATCCGTTCACCTCGATTTGCGCTAGCTGATCGAGCAACCGGTCAAATCCAGATCCCATTAAAAACTCTGACATCGTCGGAGGTAACGGCCGGAGACCAGAACCTTCACCATCATCATAGTAAAGCTCATAACTCCGCTCCTCTCCTGCAGCGTCATCATCTCCGGTAGGAGTTTCCGACGGACTACGAAGAACAATAACCGGATTGAACGGAGATCTGTCTCCACCGCGATTACGCCGGCTCCGGCGAGATCCCATGTTAACACTACGTTCCGAATCTGGCCGGCCGTTCAATCTCCGTCGAGTTTCCGGCGACGATCCAATATTACTAGCCTCAGCAGCTTCAATGAATCCACTATCACAGTACGGACAAACGACGTCGCTCCCAGCTGAAACCCTAACAAATCGCGTACACCGGTAACACCAATACGATGAAGACATCTGCTAGACCGGAGATCCGAACTAGATCCGATAATAAACCCAGTTAACAAGATCCGATTAATCAGAACCCGAGTTTGGTGATTTGGAGTTTTCGCCGGAATAAAAAGCTCTGTGTGAAGTAATAAAAAGGAAAACTTGAGGGGAGCGTTAAAGAATGTGAAAGCTATAATAAAGAAGAAAAGAGAAAAGAGTTTTTGAGTTTATAAAAACGAAGACGCGTGGGGGGTGGGTGGGTAGGTGTTGGGGGGAGGGGGTAATGAAGGGGGGTGTGAACGGCGGAGGAAGGAGCGTTGTATTCTTTTTTTGGTTTTTACTGTAGGCGTGTGGTCCACGCGTTGAATGGAGCGGGGTTTGTTAACGGGAGTGGTGGCATAATCAGTAGAGTGGTAAGGAGTACATGGCAACTGGCAACAGAGAGATTAACGGCGTTAGTTGACTGGTCACCATTTTAAGGAGCATTACTTTTTCTCTTTTTGTCTTTAAGCCAGTCAATATAGAAGTTTATTTAACGTTTGAACAATATTTGGTGGGCGTTTTACATAAGAAATATAAAATTCCTGGGAAAAAAAAAGAAAAAAAAATTAAGTGAAAAAAATTATTTGAAAATTAGAATTGTGTTTGGATGAATATAATTTTGGGTTACTTTTGAAGTTTTGTGAGTGATCTGGGTGAAAAAAATTAAAAAATAATTTTTTGGAGTTTTTTAAAATTTCAGAAAATTCCAAAATTCATCTTCAAGTGAAAATTGAAAATTTTATGGCCAAATACTGATTTCGAAAAAAAGTGAAAAAAGTTTCATGGCCGAACGGTAGGGTGGGTATCGGTTGGTTCGATTCGGTTGTGAATATTATCGGTTTAGCATATCGGTTATCGGTTTATAAATATCCTAACCCAATAACCAAACTGATAAGATATCGGTTATCGGTTATCGGTTAATCGGTAATCGATGGTTATCGGTTCGGTTATCGATTTACCCGATAAAATAACTCAATCTAGATTCTAGAGGGAAGAAGTAACGAAGAATAATGTATATTGTATAAGAATATACAAAACTTTCTCGACTGTTGTAACCCTTTCAAAGAATACGATAAACCTTACAACTTTGTTTTTTTATGTGTTGAATGAAAAATTTGAGAGGATTACAACAGTAGATAGAGAAATGGGATAACTGGAAAATTTATATACCTAAGGGTAAAATATAAAGTTTATTGGGTTATCGGTTAAACCGTTAATAAAAATGGGCAAACTGAGACCCGAACCGATAACCCAATAGTAAAATAACACTAAGTCGTTACCGAACTGTTAACCCAATAACCCGATACCGATAACCTAAGAAGCTTTTTTCGGTTCGGGCTATCGATTTTACCCGATATATGCCCAGCCCTACCAAACGGGCCTTGGTTAACGGAAAAAAATATTTGCAATAAAAAAAAAAAATGAACCCTCTATTTTAATTTATTTAAATCATTTCGGAGTACAAAAGTCAATTAAGTAATTTTGAGTGTGAACTCGAATATAGGTTCTTTAAATTTTTTTAAAAATAAAATTTACATATTTATAAATTATATAAAAAAGTACTACAAGTAATAGTAGTTAATAATTTAAAATATTTGAAAACTATTTAAAAAGAATATGGTAAAAAAAAATCTTATTTGATTCTTCAAATAGTAATATGTTCATTCTTGTTTAAACAGAGAAAGTGTATATATATATATATATATATATATATATATATATATATATATATATATATATATATAATTTATTTCCTAAAGAAAATATATTTATAGTTAGAAAGTAAACTTAAAATCGTCACAAATCCAAACTCAAACTTACTTACAAGTTGAATTACAAAAATATAATTTAGCAATATTTGTAATAAATAGTACTAATGTTTATGTCACTGATGGAGGAGTGACTATTATCGTTCCACCACATCCTTCAGTGAAATTTGTGGTGTATATATACTAATAGTTGAATGTTGTTAATTTGGTAAATATGATAGCATCAAGGATTTGGCACAAAGATCAACAAACTGAATAAAAAATATGATACATTAGAGTTAAAACTTAAACAAGAAATGTTATATAATTTATGCGATGAAAATAATGAAATAAATAAGATGTGCGAAAGCTGATTAGGCACCAAATCGCAATATCGAAGAAAACAAGAGAAGGGAGCATTTGGCAAATTTATGAAGCCAGTTTAGAGACGTCTAGGAAGAACGTTGACCTGACAAGAAATCCATTGAATTTCCGAACGCCGAGTTTGAAATAATTTCGATCCGTAGAGTCGCTGATTTATTCTTTATTTATTTCACAATATTAGTCGGCGAGTTAAAACAAGTGTCAATTTAGATTCCTTATAATGGACGCGTTCCATTTGTGTAATTAGCTTAAATTCCCCCAAAGTCTTCGTCTATTTCACCATCAATCCCAATCTGTATCGCATTTAAAATACGTCTAGAACTAATATAACAAAAAAAATAAAAATAAAGAGATCCAACACTTTCCCTTGTCTTGGCTGAGGGCTTTCTCTCTCTCTACCATGAGAGTTATTTCCTCCTCGTTGAGGTTTCAATCCTTGCTGCTAACCACTTAATCTCCACATCTCAAATCCCATTTTCTAAAACTTTGCCAATAGGAAACTTAATAAATTATCAATTTTATCCTCTGCGGGCATCAATTTGTGCAAATTCCCTATTTTCTACTAAACCCTAAATCAATTTGATTTCTAGAAGAACTCTATATTTTGGTGCAACCAGGTTAAATATACTGCTGAATCAACTCCAATAGGAGCGGGAATCCTTCAATTGGAGAGATGGCTGATGAAATTACTGAACGCCTAAATAAATTTATTCTTACTGAGGAAGAAAAGGATGTCGTGGCAATTGAATATCCATATATTCAGTCAAGTATGAAGGATTGTGAGGTAAGTCTTTTTGTTAAGGTGATTTATGATAAAAAGGTGAATTTTCAGGGAGTCAAAAACACCATTCCGTTGGTTTGGGGGCACCCAGCAGGACTGCAGATAAAGTAAATCGGATGGAACTTTTTTCAATTTATTTTTAAAGATAAGGAAAGTAAGGATAAAGTATGGTTTGCTACACCATGGTTGTATGACAAATACCTTCTTAATGTCCATCCTTGGGAACCAGGTTTGAAGAGTGATTCCCCGGTGTTTAATATCTGTAATCTGTGGGTTCAAGTTTGGAATATCCCATTATATTGGATGTCAAAGGATGTTGGACGCAAAATAGGGCATGCTTTGGGAGGTACCGTTGATATTGTAATCCCTGAAAATGGAAGCAAAGAGGGGCGATATATGAGGATTAAAGTCACGATGAACATTAATAGGCCGGGAAAAATTGATCAAGTTAGGCTTGGAAACAAACTGGGTTGAAATAAGATACGAAAATCTACCTTATGTTTGCTACTACTGTGGTATGCTAGGACACAATGATAGAACTTGTGTACAAAGAGAGAAGGATATACGATCAGGCAATCTCAAAAGTGACCAGTTTGGGACATGGTTACGAGCGGAGAATCATTTACTAGTTTCAGATAATCAGCGCTGTCAAGGTGTAAATACTAATAACGATGGGCATACTAGAGTGAAAAATCATAACTTTGAACTGGTTGAGGAAAAAGGAGTTGCAGGTAGTAGTAAAAGTCTGCTAAATTTTGCAGAGGGTACTACCTCGGTTGAAATACAGCCTGACATAAGAAAAAGGGGGTATTCAGGGAGTAGATCAAATAGATCAAAAGGGAAGAGAACTTTGGGATTGAATGGAACAGACACTGATATATTAAACAGTGAGAACTCAGACCAGATGCAGCCCATGGAAGCAACAAATTATGGATCTAGATAGAAGGAGAGTGCAGAGGTTTAGAATAACACTGGGGTTGACTTCTATTGGTATTAAAACTACCTCAATGTGAGGTTTGAATATTGGCTTGGAGAAGAAAGATGTGCAGGAGCAGATGCCAGTGGATGAAAATATGTTGAATGACATAATAGAGCTACAACAAAACTTATTGCAAGTTGCCTCACAAATGCAGGATGCTGGCAACCAAAAAATGAAAGAATTGTAAGATAACATAGACAAGGTATGTCCAGATCCTTTATTCAGCTCTCCTAAGTTACAACTACATATAGTGAATAATTCTCAACTACTCGATAATTCAAAACAAAACTCTTTAACTGTTAGTGCTATTACTAATAAGAATACCAAGGACATAAAGAGAAAACAATGGAAACGAAAGGCTAATATTAAGGGTTGTTCTGATAATGTTAAGGAAAACAATTTGGTAGGTTTGAATGGAAATCATCTTATTGAGGTTGCTGTGATAGAGAAAAATATGCATACTGTGGGGGATAAAAGAAAAGAACTAACTAATTTGATACTGAAACAGAAGTTAAAAAACAAAAACAAGTTGTGGAGTGGGAGGCCAGCCCTAAATGGCTTCCCTCCATGCAATGAAAGCTTTAGTGTGAAATTGTCGAGGACGGGGGGGGGGGGGGGGGGGGGGTCCTTAACAGTTCCCTTTTTGAAGGAGACAATGCGTCTCCACTCCCAAAATATAATTTTCTTAAGTGAAACAAAAAATAGAGATAGAACAGTGCAGAGAGTTCAGAGACAACTGGATATGGCACATACTATTACTGTGGAACCAATGGGTTTATCAGGTGGACTAGCCTTATTCTGGAATGACAACGTCTAGGTATGTCAATATCATACTTCTTCTTTTTGTGTTGAAACTTTGATACATGATGTCTTATCTGATTGCAAATATTGGTGTATCTAAGTACGAATATAATTAATCGTCAATCTCAAATGCAAGAATTAATTAAAAATTCTTCATACTGGGGGCAACTTCTGGGTCTTAGCTGGTAATTCTAATGATATTCTTGATGATTCAAAAAAAAACAAGGAGGAAGAATTAGAGATAATTGGACCTTTAGAGACTTTAAGGATTTTATTTGGAATTTAGGTGCAATTGACTTGGGTTACAAAGTAAAACCTTGGACCCGGTGGTGCTATCAGAAAAATGAAGGTATTATTCAGGAAAGGTTAGATAGGCTAATTTAACTCATCTTGATACTGAGGCTTCTGATCATTCCTTGTTAATTTTGTCTTCACATGCTGAAAAAATTAAGAAAAGACGTTTTTACTTTGATAAGAGGTGGGTTGATTGTGAAGAGGTTTAGAATATTGTATCTGAAGCTTGGTCTGATGACTATATTGGGTTCCAGCAATCTCGAGTTAACTTTAAAATAAAGAAGTATCGTAGATCCTTAGTGGCTTGGTAAGGGGAGGAAATAGTAATGCTAGAAGAGAATTATTAGTATTAAGAAACAGATTACATACCTTAGAAGTGATGCTAATAATTTTGATTGGAATAAACTTAGGTTGTTAAAAAAGGAAGGTAAGCCGAGCTTATAAAGTAGGGCTGTGCATAATTTGGTAAATACCGAATTCCCATACCGAAACCGAAAATTTTGGTATTTGGTATACGGTATTTTGGTATTTGGTATGGTATTTGGTTTAAGTTTTAAAAAAAATTGGTATTAGGTATGGTATTTGGTATTTTAAAATAAAATACCGAAATACCAATACCATACCGAAATATATATTATATTACACAAAACACATATTATCAATTATAACATAAATATAAAATATCTATAATTTAACTTTCCTATATTCTCTAAGTTCATCAATTAACTCTAAACAAGTAACAAGACATTTCTAATTATCAAATATTCTTTTGTGTACAATTTTCTCTCCTTGGGTCGATATTTGTTAGTTTTGGACAAAATTTTTGTCAACAAACATTTTCAGTTTTGTATTTTTGAGTACTTTAATTAAGAATATTAGAGTCTATGACTCTATGCACTAGTTAGTATTCAAACCGAATAAACCGAAGTTACCGAACCGAATAAACCGAAACCGAAAGTAGAAAAACCGAACCATACCGAATTTAATTAGGTACGGTATTGGTATAGGATTTTAAAAAACCGAATACCGAAAATACCGAACCGAAATGTCTAAATACCATACCGTACCGACCGACGAACACCCCTATTATAAAGAAGAAGAGATTTTCTGGAAACAAAAGTCTAGAGTCTTATGGTTGCTGGATGGCGATAAAAATACGTCCTATTCTCACATGGCAACCTTACAAAGAAGAAGAAGAAATATAATTAGGGGTTTTCAAACATCTGAAAGGAGGTGGGTGAGTGATCAAGCTGAAATAGTTCAAGAAGTTGAGGCATATTATGATAGACTATTCTCTACATCTAATCCGACAAATTTCGAAAGTATTCTAAATCATGTCAATGTAACGATTAGTGACTCTATAAATCGAGAACTCATAAAAGCTGTTAGTGAAGAGGAAGTAAAGAATGAGGTGTTCGCTATGCATCCTCTTAAAGCGTCAGGTGTGGATGGAATGACTCCTTTATTTTTTCAAAGATATTGGAATATTATATCAAAGGAGATTTATGAAGCTATTAATAGTTTCTTCACTACAGGATATCTAATTCCTTCGTGGAACCATACTTTAATCACTCTCGTGCCTAAAGTTAAAAGCCTATTTTGGTATCGTAATTTAGACCCATAAGTTTATGTTCTACTCTTTATAAAATTATTACAAAAATTCTTGCTACGAGAATAAAAACTCATTTAACTAAGGTTATATCTCCGACTCAAGCAGCTTTCGTTGGACATAGACAAATAACCGATAATGTTATCTTAGCACATGAATTTATGCATCTTCTAAAAAATAAACGCAGAGGTAGAGAGAAATTTATGGCGATAAAATTGGATATGTCAAAAGCTTATGACAAAGTTGAATGGATTTATATCCAAAAAAATGCTTTTGCAAATGGGTTTTCATGCCAGATTTGTAGAGTGGATTATGCAATGTATTTCTACCCCTACCTATAGTTTTAATATAAATGGGGAGGTAGTTGGATCAGTTAGGCCGACTAGAGTAATACGACAAGGAGATCCGCTATCACCTTATCTATTTTTAATATGTGCGGAATGTTTCTCTACTTTGTTGAAGATTTCAGAAACTCAAAATGAAATTCATGGTCTAAAGTTAAATAGACATGGGTCAGGCTTAACTCATTTATTTTTCACAGATGACTCTTTTATACTCTGTTCAGCTAACGCTCACAATGCAGTCCATGTAGCTGAGATTCTAAGGAAGTATGAACAAAGTTCTGGGCAAGTGGTTAATTTAGATAAATCAACTATTTGTTTTAGTAGAAATGTAACGGAGGAGGAGAAAGTAGAGATATTTTCCTTTCTTGGACAACAACAAAGAAATGAGATGGGTATGTATTTAGGATTACCAGCTATCGTGGGGCGCTCAAATAAAAAGATGCTAGAGTTTATTAAGGATA
>NC_031990.1:81698600-81698908 GCF_001879085.1 Nicotiana attenuata
AAAAATATAAATGTTTGGACGGATCCTTGGATTCCAAGAAATAGTGGTTTTACTCCAAAAAGTATTCAAATGCAAAACAATTTAGATCTTAAGGTTGCCGACTTAATTGACGAAGATACGCATACCTGGAAACTTCATAAGATAAGTATGACCTTTGAACCTGAAGATGTAGATGTAATTTTGTCTATTCCAATATCCATCATAGGTTTTAATGATAGATTACTGTGGCATCATTCGCAATCTGGAAACTATGAAGTTAAGTCAGGTTACTATTTAGCAAAGGGTTTGGCGAGTAAGACTATTAGGAA
>NC_031990.1:81705549-81723423 GCF_001879085.1 Nicotiana attenuata
AGCAATCAAGAGTAACAACTAAAACAACTTAGGTTCACAATGAACAAGGAATCAATACTCAAATACAAACACATATCCTCAATAACTGTTGCGGCGTGCAACCCGACCCATATCATTTACCATGTATCATTGTTGCGGCGCGCAACCCGATCCTCACCTTTTACTGTTGCGGCGTGCAACCCGATCCTTAATATCATTGTTGCGGCACGCAACCCGATCCTCAATATCATTGTTGCGGCGTGCAACCCGATCCTCACCTTTTACTGTTGCGGCGTGCAACCCGATCCTCAATATCATTGTTGCGGCGCGCAACCCGATCCTCAATATCATTGTTGCGGCGCGCCACCCGATCCTCAATATCATTGTTGCGGCGCGCAACCCGATCCTCAATATCATTGTTGCGGCGCGCAACCCGATCCTCAATATCATTTAACAGTCCGACTCCCCAAACAATAGTCACAATAAAGGGGCATTAAAATAAGCAAATATTTGACAATCATCCCGGCAAGGGAAAGAATCCAACAGGTTCAACCAAACGTCCCGGCAAGGGAATAATCAACAACGCTTTCCCTTTCCTACTTTTCTTATCCCACGATATCACTGGAGCCCAAGCTCCAAGAAATCTCTTACCTCATACTCCTTAACAAACAACAATATAACGACTTCCTAGTAAGGGGACAAAACATCATCTCAAATATTCCGGCAAGGGGATTACTATAACCACATTAGCTCCAACATCTAACCACCACAGCTATAACCAACCTATTACCACACTTAACCATATCAGCTATATCTAACCGATTACCTCACCTAACCACCCCATTGATAGCTAGCCTATTACGTTACTTAACCATCTCAGCTATAACTATAGTCATCCCACGACACAAGGAAACATTAACCTAAGCGACCCTAGTATCCGTCAAGAACACAATGCAGAGGAATCACAACCCAACAATAGCCCGTCAAGAGGGCAACATAATGATCTCTTCTCTCCACAACTCGAGTAAATGCTCTAGAGGTTCAATTATCACTTGTACTGTCACCATTCGTTCTACAACTGGAGCCGACGCTCCTCAATGAAACAAGTCATTTCACATACTTTCAATATTCGTATCACAATTCGAGCCTATGCTCCCAGGAAATCAAATGATCATATTACCGTTCACATGTTATTCACAACACATAGAAATACTCCAATAAACATGGAATTCACAATCAGTTCATGATAATCACATTATAAGGACTCACGGTCATGCTAGACACCAATGTATAGATACTCGTCACCATGCCTATACATCGCACTCGATCACATAGCAATTAGCAACAAGACTCAACTCCTATTCCCTCAAGCTAGGGTTAAACCAAACACTTACCTCGGTCCCAAGAATAGCAATCAACCTTCAAAGACCGCCCTTCCTCTAAAATCCGACTCCGAAATAGTGATATCTAGGCACGATTAATTCAATAATATCAATAAAGACTCAAGGGCAACATCCCATAGCCTAGATATGAATTTTCTAGCATTCTTCCAAAAATACCAAAATTAGACACCGGGCCCACATGGTCCAAACTCTAGGCTCGGACCAAAACCCGATCACCCATAACCCCACGAGTGCAAATATATAATTTGTTTTAAGATTCGACCCCAAATTGAGGTTGAATCACCCAAAATTCTCAAAACCCTACTCTGCCCAAAACCCTTAATTTCTACTTTGTTTTCATGATTTAGGGCTAGGAAATTAGTAATTAGATGAAGAAATAATGAGGGAATGATGTTAAGATTACTTACCCAAAGAGTTATGGAGGAAGGAGAGCTTGAATTTCGTCTATGGAGGGTTTAAGAGGAGAGCACGTGTGAAAAGAATGAAGGAATCCCGTCACTGGTTCTGTTTTTAGGCTTTAAAATAACTGGGCGGATTTTCCCTACGCGAACGCGGATACAGGGATGTGATCGCGAAGGGTTACACAGAATGGGCAACGCGATCGCGTGGGTTGTAATGCGATTGCGTAGGGGAATACCAGGGGGTCCAAAACTTGGTCTATGCGATCGCAACCCTACTGGTGCGAACGCATTGAAGGAAGTGCTGAGGCAGTGCGATCGCGTGATCAAGTACGCGAACGCGAAAGAGCAAAGAGCCAAAGGAACGCGATCGCGGGCTGAAGATTGCGATCGCGTAAGAGGAAATCACTGAGCAAAAATTGCAAAAAAATCTGCTACCATTCTAAGTGCAAAAACACCCCGAACCACCTCTAATTCACTCCCGAGCCCCCGGGGCTCCTAACCAATCACACCCACTAACTCAATAACATCCTACGAACTTACTCGAGCGATCAAACTGCCAAAATAACATCAAAATCATTGAATCAAGCCTCAAACTCACCATTTCTATTTCAAACTTCATAAACTTCAAACTTTAGATATTTAGGTCCGAAACACGTCAAACGACGTCCAATTTCGACCAAACTTTACAGAAAGCGCTTAACACATATTTAAGACTTGTACCGGGCGTCGGAACCAAAATACGAGCCCGATACCACAGTCTTTTAATTAATTTTCATTTCCATTTTCCTTAATAATTTCAGAAAAACAATTTCACAGAAAAATTCATTTCTCGGGCTCTAGACCTCGGAATTCGACTCCGGGCACATGCCCGAGTCCCATATTATTCTACGGACCTTCCGGGACCGTCCAATCTCGAGTCCGAGTCCGTTTACCAAAAATGTTGACCGAAGTCAACCTTAAACATATTAATATCAAAATTCTTCAAATTTTTCACAGAATTCACATATTTCAACATAAAAGCTTTTCCGGCTACGCGCCCGGACTGCGCACGCAAATCGAGGCAAGTAAAAAAATGAGATTTTCAAGGCCTCGGAAGCACAGAATGAATGAGGAAACAGGTGATGACCCTTTGGGTCGTCACACCAGAAAAAAACAAAGACAAGGAGGTTAACGTTGAGCCTGAACCTCCAACTGTTAGCACCATAATACCCATTCAACTCAGCACTGCAAACCACTTTCAAGAAAAAGCTCCTTCTGCAAGTTCTCAAGGCTACCGGTTTTGGCCAATTCGCAGGTTTTCCTCCTCCATTCATCCTTCTAGTATCCCAACTGTGAAGGAGGACTGTAACTGCCCCAATCTCAAAATCCTCTCCCCATATATGGTAGAGCAAGTTACCTACTCCAAGGAGGAGTTTATGTATGTCTATACGTATCCTTTTACATTGGGTCCGTTCTCTTCGGGGTCGAGCGAAGGGCTCGACCCAATAATTTTGGAGTTTTGCAACCGATATCAGGTCTACTTAGAACAAGTAGGCCGATATATATGGCGGATGGTGGCCTGCCTTCGTCAATTATGCACTAAGACCAAGGAAACACTACCTCTTGCATATATGATGAACCTTTACTCTCCCAAGATTTTTTGTGTGTGGGGGGGGGGGGGGGGAATAAATATTAGCAAGCATGATCATCACGCTCTCCTCACCAGCATAGACGACGATAATGACCGTGGATGGATGGAGCGATTCATCGTCATTTCTACCAAGGAAATCATCCCTGCCATAACTCCATCCTTTCCCGAGTCGTGGAACCTTTTTCGTAAGTTTTGGTTCCCTGTTTCCTATGCTCGTAAAAAGGTAATTTCCCACTTTTGCTGATTTACTGTTTCCTTCATTTCAGCTACCCGATGGGAATCGTCACATGTTCAAGGCCTGGACCAACGGGTTCAAAAAATTCTGGACATCACAACTCCAGAATCCCGACGGTGGAAGGAGATGTCCACCAAATATGGATGGAAGGCCAAAAACCATGGTAAACCAAGTCCCTTTTTTTTAATCCTTGTATGAACACAAGAAATTTCATGAATAAATTGCTAACTCCATTTTTGCTTATACAGGGCTTCCGAGGGGCTCCGTCATTTGCCCCGAATTCGATGCCTTAGTGACCCCGAGGAGGCTAGGAGGGTGCTGAAAAATGCTCTTGCTCGAAGTAGAGCTCTTGGACCTGCCCGAGCCTCCAGTGAGGGTGCCTCCTCTCGGAGTCCCTAGTCCGAGAACAAGAAACCAAAGAGAAGATGCTCCTCCTCGGCTGGGACTCAAGATAAAAAGCAAAAAAACACCATCCGAGCTATCCACAGTGGCCCTCGTTGACGAAAGGAAGCCAGTGATGTAAAGGCTTCCCTTCAAAGGAGAAAAAGATCTTCATTAGCTCAATCGGATGCTCAGCCGGGGGAGCTTCAAAACCTAACATTAGAAGAAACTCAGGCACTTTGGGGTAAGATAGACTTGGTCGAGAATGTTGATTCTCGCTTCCCGGCCCCAACCACTAAGCAAACAAACTATGCTCATTCTTTTACAGCCACTTCTTCTCCTTCCACACCAATGGCTTCATACCCATTAACACCTGTTGGTCCTTCGCAATTGGCACCAACTGCATCACCTCCATCAGTACCAGCTGCCCACAAAAGGAATGACTCTCCCCCTTTGTCCCCTGACCGTAGGAACTTGGGGAAAAATTACTCAACCCCTTCCCAAGACCCTCGCGGGAGGCGAGGTGCTACACTTCTGATTTCGAAAGAGTGCCATCTTTATCCAAGCCGGTGGAACTTGCTAATCATCTAAAGCTGCTGGCTTCGAAGAAGGATTGGAAGAAGATGGCTCCCTTTCTGGGGAGTGCCTGATAAATAACAACGCACATAGTGCATTGCATGTATCATACTAGTTTCCTCGTATCTTCTTTTTGTTACATGTTGCAATGGTAATCCTAATCTCAACCTTCTCTTATTAGGCCAACCTTCTTGCTTCTGAAGGCATGCAAATGTTGATCCTTGACAAACAATGACTTGCTTCCTAGCGGGATCAACTCTTAGCTGAAAGGAACCAGCTTGTTTCGCACCTCCCGATGGTGGAGGCAAAAGTTGCTGAGATGGACGAGCTTGAGGCTCGATTATAGTAGAGCAAGCAAGATAGAATGGCCCACAGCCAAGAAGCTTCCCAATTACATGAAAAGCTTCAAAAAGCTAAGGTTAAGTGGGCCGAACTTCACGATGTTACCATCGCTGCTGCCGAGCGCGAGTCTGCCTTAGAGGAGCAAATCAATAACTTAAAGGCCAACTTATGCTCCAAAATCGAGGAGGCCAACACTGCCGAGGAGAAGAGGGACCTAATGGAAGAGAGGCTTCAGAGGGCTATGGAACAAACCGTCTTCACTCAACTACAAATGTTGAGCTTGACTCACACCTCAGCGCCATGAAGTCTGAAAGAGAAGAGCTCCAGGCCGAAATTGATCTCCGGGAAAAACTCCAGGATCAAGAGGACTCCCTTATCTTTAAGAAGACCTATGCTATATATCATATGAATAGGAAGTCCTTGGAGGAGGATAGAATGGGAATCGCCAATATAGGTGATTACATTGTCGAGGCACGGGAACTGGAGTTATCCGCTCGTGAGAACTTTCCCGCTCGACCCACTGCGAATGACTCCTCGAATACTAGTTCCGAGTATTCGAGAACTTAAGGGGAGACTGAAGAAAATGAAGGACTCGAACCGGTAGTGGATCCGCCTTCTCCTCCTCCTTCGGGTTCTGGCAACACGAATGATGTATAGTTTTCTTTTATCTTCTGTAATTATGCCAAAACTTTTGTTTAGTTAAGTTTGGCACTTTAATAAAAGAATTTTTTGTTGAATTATTGTGCAAAAATATCCTCTTTATGTCTAGTTGATTAAAGCGTCAACTATATTTTTTTATCCGATAGCTTTTAATTCCGGACATAAACTCTTCCGGAATCTACCCTTTAATATGAAGGTTTCATAAGAGAGGGCCCTTATGTTTACGGTGCTCTTGAAGAGGACGTCTCCTATTCATTCCGGCACAAGCATTTGAAGTTTTTGTTAACTTCCAAACGATAAAATTAACTCATCATTTGGACAAAAAATAAGATGAAAATAAAAGGACTTTGTTTTATTCCCTCCATTTTTAAAAGTATATAGGCATTCCTTTGCTTAAGTAAATAAAGTTGTCAATTCATGTGGCTAACTGTACAACTTATTTCTACGGGACTGATCATGCAGTCCCCGATCCTGATGAAACACTGATCCCTATTCTCGCAGTCCCTCTTTTCGTGGCATTTCTTGGTGCTGTATCATACGTTATCTCCCCCCCAGTGTTCGAATGCGAAGTAGCGAATTCAAACATTGGAAGTCCTGTACCCAGATTGCTGCTTCACCGGTAGAAACAACTTGTGAATGGTTAAATAATCCTTTTCTAACAATGGAAGGCAAGGCTTGCCATCAAGCCAAAGATTATTTAACCATCCACATAGTTGTTTACCATGTATGTGAATATTTTAGTGTTTGATATTCAAAGGTCTTTCCTTTACCGATGACGCGTCCTTCGTAGTATGCTTTCCATCGCTGCTGAAAAATCCGATTGGGATAAAAACTGGTCGAAGGGAAAAAGAGTGCAACACATAGTGGACGTTTGGACATAAGAATTGTAAAATTTAAAAATAGGGGGAAATTCTTTTTCAAGTGAAAATGGTATTTGAAATTTAGAGTTTTGTTTGGACATGAATATAATTTGGGTTGTTTTTGAAGTTTTGTGAGTGATTTGAGTGAAAATTTTGAAAAACAGCTTTTTGGAGTTTTTCAAATTTTCGAAAATTTCCAAAATGCATCTTCAAGTGAAAATTGAAAATTTTATGAACAAATGCTGATTTCGAAAAAAAGTGAAATTTTTTTGGAAAAAGGGAAAAATTTTCTTATGTCCAAACGGGTATATACTTTCAGTATTGGCAGGAACCATCAACAATAAAAACTTTTGAGATGAGTCACGTTCCAGTTACCGAGCAATTTGACTCTATCTTGATATTCCAACCCATATGATCCCTCGGTGATAGTTGAAACCCGGTAAGAACCTTCTCACATTATCCCTAGTCTTCCAGCGTTGACTTCCCGAGTGCTCTGAATCACCTTCCTCAAAACCAAATCCCCTACTTTAAAATAACGGAGATTGACCCTGCGATTATAATATCTTTCCAACCTTTTTTTAGGCCACCATCCTTATGTACGCCAAGTCCCGGCGTTTATCGAGAAAGTCCATCTTTACCAGCAACGCTTCATTATTTGTCCTTCCGTATGCTCGGGAAAACCATAAAGTCGGCTCCCTCACTTCTACAGGTATCAGAGCTTCCGCGTCGTACACGATTGGGAAGGGTGTTTCTCTCGTGCTTGACTTCGTCGTTGTCCGATACGCCCACAGTACTCCCTGTAGCTCATCGGGCCACTTACCCTTAGCATATTCCAATTTCTTCTTAAGGTTCTGAATAATTACCTTGTTGGTTGATTCCGCTTGTCTGTTAGCACTTGGATGGTAAAGTGAATACATAATTCTCTTGATTTTTAATCCTTCCAAAGACTTTGTGACTTTTGAACCTATGTACTGCGGCCCATTTTCACAAGCGATATCCTTCAGTATTCCAAACCGGCAGATTATGTGGTCCCATAAGAAGTCGACCACTTCGCGCTCACCAATCTTTTGGTAATGACCTTCTTCAACCCATTTAGTGAAATAATCAGTTAAAATTAAAAAAAATCTTACCTTTCTAGGGCCCGATGATAGATGACCAACTATGTCCATTACCCATTTCATGAATGGCCACGGAGACAACACCGAATGCAAAAGTTCTGCTGGTTGGTGCACCAACTACGCATGACGTTGACATTTGTCACATTTTTAAATGAATGCCTTTGCTTCCTGCTCCATCTGGGGCCAGTAGTAACCTACCTTGATCAACTTTAGCACTGACGAGTCTGCACCAGAATGATTCCCGCAAACTCCTTCGTGGACTTCCCTCATCACGTAGTCTGCATCCGATGCCCCTACACATCGGGCCAATGGCCCTTGGAACAACCTCTTGTATAACTGCCCATCTACGAGGCAGTAGCGAGCTGCTTTGGTCCGCAGTGCCCGAGATGCCTTTGGATCCTCGGGTAATTTACCATGCCGGAGATACTCGATGGATTCATTCCTCCAGTCCCAAACCAAGTTGGTCGAATTTACCTCGAAGTAACTATCCACGTCCAACACCGATTGTAGAAATTGAATGACCGCATCGGAATCAAATCCTTTCATCTCCGTGGATAACCCCAAATTAGCCAATGCATCTCCTTTTACATTTTCTTCCCTTGGAATGTGAATGATTGACCATTCCCTAAATCGTGCAAGCAGTGCCTGGACCTTGTTCAGATATTGTTGCATGCATTCTTCCTTTGTGTCAAAAATCCCATACACCTGGTTTACTACCAGCCGGCAGTCGCATTTTACTTTGATGACCTCGGAGCCTTGTCTTCTGCCTAGTTCCTGTCCTACAACCAAAGCCTCATACTCGGCTTCATTGTTAGTTAACGAAACAGTTTTAATGGCCTGCCTCAGAGTTTTCCCCGAGAGCGTAATTAGACCTACCTAGAGACCGGACCCTTTTACAGTGGAAGCTCCATCCATAAACAAGGTCCAAACTCCTAATTCCGTTTCCTACACCAGCACTGGTTCCTTCGCAGCCAAGATATAACGATTCAACCGGTCGTTTTGAGCTTTACTGGTCCCTTCGGTGGTTTGAGATTTTGAGTAGCTTTATATTATGTATTATTATTTACGTGTATGGTTGATTTTGGTTTTCGAGCGGTTCAGGATTGATTTGGAAGAATGATTCTCGTCTTAGAAGCTTTAAGTTGGAAGAGTTGACCAAGGTTTGACTTTTAGGTAAACGGACTCGAAATCGAGTTTTAATTATTCCAATAAGTTTGTGTGATGATTTTGGATATGTCGACAAAGTTTGGTTAAATTATGATGAGTTCTGGATAAGTTTGGGTTGTATCGTGATTGTTTTCGGTTTTGACGTCGATTTGAGCATGTAGGTTATCATATTGAGCAAACGGTCTTTGATTCGTGTTTCGACTAAAACATTATATCTGTATTGTAATTTTGGAACCATAGAAACTAAAAACATCAAGTTTCGACAGCGTATGAGGAATTTATGGTCATTTTATTAAGAATTGGATTGGTGGATTTTTCATATTAATTACGAAATTGCCAGTAAATTTGTATTTAAAAATCTGCAGTATTTTCCAAATATTGAAACCAACATATCTCCTTCATTATAAGGTCAAATGGAGTGATTCAAAAGTCTAACGTGGCTGGAATTTCACGAGGAATATATTGGAGGCATCAAAAACGAGTTTCAGGATCGTTTGGCACAAGAAACGAGGCAGAACAACTAGTCATTTTTAGCTATTAATGTTGTTGAATTTTTTTTCATCTTGAAAGTTTGGGATTGGGAGAATTCAAGGAAGTTTTTCAAAATTCTTCCATGGGGTAAGGTCTAAACCATAACCTAAGTATTTCCCTTTGATTCATTCCCTTGGTTTTAGATTTAAACCATGATTTAATTGAAAACCCATTTAATTCTTTAAATCAAGACCCAGGGTTATGTCCTAAATTTTAAAAATAAAAAATGAGTTAGAGGCGTTTATTTTTCGATTCCTTTTAGGGTTTTGTTTTCCTATATTAGGAGAGCAACATACTCGAATTTGGCGAGTATTGGAGGAGTATTTCGGGAGATATGGAACCCAACTAGTGTGGGTTAGACTCTTGGGTTATGAACACCTAAGAGCAATGTTTTGGCGAATTGGTTGAGCTATCAGACTCTGATTGAGTCGGTTTTCATTTGTGTGAGCTTGTATTGGTTCGGTCTTCGCTTGGGTAAGCTTGGATTCAGAATCCAAGACGAGCCCGACGTTGACTTTTTGGGAAAAATGTAAAGATCATAGCTTTATTTATTGTAATTGGTTTCTCTTGTATTGTTTAATATTATTAAGTCAATTTTTTCGGTTAGATTTGAGCCGTGTGGAGGCGAATTTTAGGGGAAAAGCTATTTCGGAGGGTTGAGTTGGCCTAGTTGAGGTAAGTATCTTGCCTAATTTTGTGTGGGAAAAACTACCCCTTAGGATTTGGGTTGATTATGCTATTTGTGTTATGTGAAGGTTGTTTACGCAAGGTGACGAGTGGGTACATGGGCTATATGTGGTATTTGACCGGTTTATATTATCTTTAATTGAATTGTCATAACATGTTATATCTCTCATTGTTAATCTACTCTTACATGCTCTATTTGACGTTGTTAGCACTTGCTCTACCTCTTACTTGTTATTTTGCTCTTATATGCTTTAGTTGAAGTTATTGCCTTCCTTATTGTCTTGTTACCTCACTTTTGATTGCAGTTTTTTTTCGTGGAATATCATTTTGTTGAGTTACTGGCGTTGAAGTTGTAATAGTCGTTATCACATTGAGGCGAAGTTGTTAATTGTTGAGATATCTTTTCTTGTTGAACATTCTCATTCATTTTGTTATTGTTGAAATTCTTGTACACATTATAGTTGAGTCATGGGCTATTTTTTATGGAAATATTGGTGTTGTTGACTTTCTGGCAAGTTATGGCATATGGGCACTTGTGGTGCGGGTTGTGATTGTGTGCATGCGGTGAGATAAGATGGCCTTGATATACGTGTTGCTAGTAGGGGAACTACTTGAAGCCACGTGGCGAGATAAGGTGGGCTAAAACGCATGTAACTATTTTGGGAAAATGATTTTCAAAACTAAATGTAAGGCTCATGCGGTGATATAAGGATATATTATGATTGAAATTGTGAAATATGAATACGAGGCGATACCTCGATTGTGATTTTCATTGTACATTCCATGTTGGAACAACTTGTTGATTTGAACAGTCATTGTTCTTCCTTTAATTATTCATCCGTATTTTGATTGTGTTTGGTTATTCGTTGTTATCTTGGTGTTGGAACGATCGTGGTTTCTTTTGTGAGTCATGCATTCTACGTGATTTGTTGTGTTGCTTTAACATGCCAATTTGTGCCTCTGTAACTTGGTGAATTGATTGTCAAATGTGAATTTAATTGCATGGAGTCACTATATCATATTTTGTTGAGTTGTTGGTAACATAATGGTTTAAGTAAAATAATTATTAACATGCTTTATTCTATGTGCCTCTTAAGATAGAACTCGTTATCTCACTCAGTACCTTATTATTCTAAATGGTTATCGTACTTTCACTATAATTGGGTTCTGAAATTATACTCATTTCCCTGTTAGATGTTTATCTTACTTAAAATTATTATCATGGTTTTCCTTCACAAATTCTATATTTAATTCGTTAATTTAACTTATGTTTTTCTTTGTTTAAAAATGATATTTTACTCAATTTTATTGATTTCTAAACTAAACCATCTTATACTCTGTTTCGTACAAATTGTATATTATTTTACTTTACTTGATTTCTAAAATAAACTCATTATTTCATTTGACACCTTACTTTATTCAAAATCGTTATTATGTTTTATGGTGTTTAAATATATCTTTCGTTCATCTAAATTAATATTTATCACGGTTACAAAGTACATGATAGCATGTGGGCTTTTGCCGTGCGAATGTGATTGTTATTGTGGGCACGAGGTGCCATATGTGTAAGATTTGAAAATTGTGGTCCATGACTTGTGGTTTTTGAGGTGTGGTGCCTTGTGATAATTCTTGTTGTAAGTCCATACGTTGGGAGCGATTTGATTATTTGAGTTGTCATTTGTTTTTCCTTATTTGAGTTCATTTACATCTCATTGGTGTTCTGATTATGTTGTTTCTTACTCGTTTACTACTTGCTATTATTTATGTTTCTATTACTTCATTGTTGGTTGTAAATCAATACTTTTTCCGTCGATGGTCTTACATTGATGTTCTTTCCATTGTTAGCTTATGTATAGCTTGGGCAGGTTTCTATGTCTAGTAGGTTTCTTGACCTGGCCTCGTCACTAATTTACCGAGGTTGGCTTGATACTTACTAGGTACCGTTGTGGTGTACTCATGCTACGGTTCTGCATATTTTTGTGCAGATCCAGGTATTTTGATCGTATTGTTGAGAGTTGTGTATGCGCGGCGAGAGACTTCAAGGTATACCTGCTTAACGTTCGTAGGCCTCGAAGTCACCATCTTACTTCATTATTGCTACTATTAAATTATAAATCAAAACAGTATTGTGTTTAGAAATTCCACAGTGTTTTAGTAGTGCTTATGACTCCATAATGTCGGTTTTGGGAAATGTATAACTATTGGCCGCTTGCGACTATGTATATCATTTAATGCTTTATGATAAATGATTAAATAGTTCAATTCTGTTATTAAATCAGCATGTGTTAGGCTTACCTAGTCTTAGAGACTAGGTTCCATCACGATATCCTAAGGTGGAAAATTGGGGTCGTGACACAAGGGCATTAACCCGGGACTGAAATCAGCCACAAAATCGGCCAAAACTTGCGACTTGATTGTAGTCCTGGGTTTATACTCAATATTGAATTCGCTAATTTTGACTGCCCATTTAACCAAACGACCTGACAATTCAGGCTTGTGAAGGATCCTTAAGGGAAATGTATTCACAACGGTTATCGGGTGGCAATGAAAATAAGGCCTAAGCTTTCGAGAGGCAACTACAAGAGCTAAGGCCAGCTTTTCGAGGTACGAATAACGAGTTTCCGCTCGTGACAATATTTCACTATCGTAGTAAACAGGAAATTGCGTACCTTCCTCTTCTTCGACCAAAATGGCACTTACCGCTACTTCCGAGACCTCTAGATATATCAACAACTGCTCGCTTTTCCCCGGTTTTAACGGTAACGGGGGTCTAGACAAGTACCTTTTTAGGTCTTTCAATGCCTATTGGAATTCCGGAGTCCATTCGAAATCGTTCTTCTTTTTTAGAAGTGAAAGTAAGTGATGACACTTATCCAAAGATCTTGAGATGAATCTGCTTACAGCCACCAACCTTCCGGTCAGCCTCCGTACTTCCTTCATGCTTGTCAATTGGTCTGGAATATCTTTGATAGCCTTGATTTTATCAGGATTTACCTAATCCCTCTTTGCGAAACCAAGAACCCCAAGAACTTACCGGAACCAAGCCCGAGCGCGCATTCTCGGGGTTGAGCTTCATGTTATGCTTTCTCAAAATGTCAAAAGTTTCTTGAAGATGTTTCAAATGATATCCTATATTCAAAGACTTTACTAACATTTCATCAATATATACTTCCATTATTTTGCCTATTTAATTCTCAAACATTTTGTTAACGAGCCTCTGATAAGTGGCTCTAGCTTTCTTAAGCCCAAAAGACATCACATTATAGCAATATGTGCCAAAGTTTTTTATGAAAAAGGTTTTTTCCTGATCCTCTGGGTTCATCTTGATCTGATTGTACCCGAAGTAAGAATCGAGGAAACTCATCAGCTCGTGTCCGACCATAGAATCAATCATTTGATCAATGTTTGGCAACGGGAATTATCCTTTAAGGCATGCCTTATTTAAATCCTTATAGTCTACGCACATCCTAAACTTGTTATTCTTTTTTGGTACTACAACTACGTTGTCTAACCATTCCGAATATTTTACCTCTCGAATCGAACTAATATTGAGTAATCGAGTTACCTCTTCTTTAACAAACCTATTTCTGACCTCTGTTATCGGGTGTTTCTTTTGCCTTACCGGTGGGAAATTAGGATCCAGACTTAGCTTGTGAACTACTACCTCTAATGGGATACCTGTCATATCCGAGTGCGACCACGCAAAGCAGTCAACCTTAGCTTTAAAAAAAATTATAAATTCTAACCTGAGCTCAGGATTTAATCCTGTTCCCAGATGAAACTTCCTTTCCAAAAATTCTTCGAACAGGTCCAATTGCTCAAGTTCTTTCACGGTCGATTTGGTCATATCTGTCTCCTCTGGTAGAAAAATATCTCGGAACCTGATGGAATTTAGATGACTCTCGCTTTTATCGTCTTCATTCAGAAAGCGAAAAGGCATCGATTCCTGTAATTGCTATTTGTTGGATTCTTTTCCTTTGCTGCTAGAAACAGTTACTGCGATCATCTTCCTCACCGCCGATTGGTCTCTTTTTATTTGCTTGATTACTTCCGGCATTGAAAATTTCACAACTGATGATATGTTTAGGGTACGGTGATAACTAGGGATTTTGACGCATTTTATACTCCTTCTTGCTTATGCTTTAATTAGAAATTCATACAAAATAGTCCCAAAAGGCTCACAAGTTGTAGTTGATTGCAGGTTTGATCAACAAAAGGACAAGATGTCAAATATCAGCTCAAAAGGAGTGAAACTTGCACAAGTGCCAAAGACAAGACAAGCTTAGGCAAAACAGGCCTAGTGCGGCCGCACACCACTTTGTGCGGTCCGCACTAGGAGATTCAGAGAGGTGGAATTTCAGGCATAAAGGCAATGCGGCCGCACTAGGATTTGTGCAGTCCGCACTGAAGGCAATGCGGACGCACTCGATTTAGTGCGGTCCGCAGAACACAAGATCAGAGAGATGTCATTTTCAGAGTTTCAAGCCAATGCGGTCCGCAGTTGATTTTGTGCGGACCGTACAAGAAGCCTCCGCGGCCGCAGTCCATCCTGTGCGGTCCGCAATGCTTGAGTTCAGAGAGTCAGAGAGGTTCAGAGCCCTAGTGCGGCCGCACACCATTTTATGCGGTCCGCACTAACCCCGTAGGGGCATTTTTGTCCAGAATTGTCAGCTTAGTATAAATAGCTTCTTTTCCATTTTTTGGTCAGGCGGATAGTATCAGAACATAGCTGCGCTCGTGGGTTCGAAGTTTGTAGCCATTTTGGGCAATTTTATCTACACTTCATCATTGAATCTTTGTGTTTATCTTAGTAATTAATTAATATGAGTTTATCTTCATCTATTTCTTGTTTTTCTTCTTTAATTATGAGTAGCTAGACCCATAAGCTAGGGTTGTGGCTCAACCCTAGTGTGGGTAATTGACGGGTCTTGTATTTTAGGGCTAATTTGACTATGGGTGTTTGTTATTTGGGCCAATTTCATGGTTAATTGTTGAATTAGTGGTTGCGAACACTAGTTTGTGTTGAGTTGACTTGAGCTCTTCTTGAGAAAGAGAGCCTAAGTCTCCGAAGTTGGTCCAACAAGGAATTGGGCGTACTCAAGATATTGATAGCCCCAATTAAAGGGTAAAACCTCGAGAGAGTAATACCCGACTTGAACCCTAGTTGCTTGTGTAAATTTGCATACCCAATTGGTCTTGAGAAAGTCAATTCAGGCAAAATCACTCGAACCACCGAGAGGTGTAGAGTGGGTAAAGTCGTGCAAACCCCCAAATATGTCAAACGTGCCTTAGACTCAAGTACCCGTCAATTGACCACCTAGGCGAAAGTCACTACCCTAGTGCCTTTTTAACCTATTTGAACAACTCGTAGCATTATAACTCTTAGCTTAATTTAGTTGCATTTACCATTTGTAGTTTGATAAATAGTTGAAGTAAAACAACAACCCCAAAAATGTTTAGAAGCGTAATTTGGATCACATACGCAACTCTACACTAGATAGATACTCGGTTCTAAATTCTAGCTCTCTATGGATATCGATCCCGACCCTAAATCGGGTAAAAGCTGCTCCGACCCTCTCTCGCTACTTGATTAGTAGTGCGGAGTAGGCCGTGATCACTTTTTGGCGTCGTTGTCGGGGAGCTAACGGTTTTGGCTATCTATCTAGATAGATTTGTGTTTTGTTCTTCTTTCCTTCTTTGTTACTAATTTGTTTGTGTCAATACATCAGGTACAAAATGGCATTAAATGCTAATGACCCTCTTGGAAACGTGAATGCGGGGGAGGAGGTAGATGACAATGGAGATGAAGAGGTGCCTCTTGTACCTCAAAGACAACGTAGAGGCTGCCATGCCAATGCAAATGAGAACGTCCAAACCCTCCTCCGCCACCTCCAAGAGTGGCTCCTAGAGTTCTTCCCAACCAATGCTATGCAAGTGCAATTTTTCCGCCCCGGATCCGGGCGGGCAATTTTCAAATAACCAAAATAATGCTAACATTGCTGGAGCAGCGTGGGTACTTCATGTGCGCTGCCACTCAAAATGCTTACAAACATCTCAAGGGTTTCGTGGATACCTGTTGGGGGAGCAAGCACACCAATGTGTCCGAGGATGCACTTCGATTGAGGCTTTTCCCATTCTCACTTAGGGGGAAAACATTGGATTGGCTTGAGCGACTTCCCAACCATTCCATCACAACTTAGGATGAGTTGGCGGATAAGTTCATTGCCAAATTTTTCTCACCGGGACACATGGCAGCTGAAAGTACAAGAGGGTGGGTGGGGGGTGGGTGGGTGAATTATAGATAATTAAAGTTAATCGTTAACAAGTTGACTTAAAACTTAAGTAGTCGACTAAATATGGCAATCTTGCAGATATAGTAATTCGAGGTAATAAGCAGAAAGTAAATGCAAAAATTTAAAGACACCAGGAATTTTTATACTGGTTCGGATTCAATGTGAATCCTAATCCAGTCCCCTAGGGTTGCAAGGGATTTCTCTTCACGTGAATAAGTTTTCTTTCGAGTACAGATTTGATGTATGTCGCTCAGTTTCTCTAGCACTCGTTTGATACAATGCCTCACCAGTTGTATGCCCTCTTTCTATCCCTGACTTGTTACACAGCAGATCTATATAGGCTACTATGCTTGTTTGCAGTAGAACGAAGAGAGTTATTTTGGTTTGATCAAAGTATACTAAGGATGGAGTTACACTGTGAATTTATACAAGGATCAATGGTGAAGGCTTGTCAACCCAAGGGTTTTGATCCTTGGAAAGAGTTGATTCTTTCCAAGAATAAAGAACTATCCGTTGCTTCTCTTCAGACCTTTTCCTTCGGCAGATAACGGGTTTGACAGGATTCTTCCTTGATTGTTGGACCTTCCAATCTTGACCGCCGTCCGGATCTTCTAGCTTTAATAGTTCTTCAGTGATTTGATCTGACTCGTCAATCACAGATTACGTTGAATCTTTATTCCATTATGGCAGATTTGATTTCCCAAAATCATGGAGCTAATCCTGATTTGCTGATGTAGTACTGTTTCTTTCCTTGTACATCGTAAGTATTTCAGGCAGCTTCCCTTCTGAATGATTTCCTTCCTTGTTCGACATAGCCGTTCCAATAGTTCCTTTTTACTTCTTTGAACTCCTGCACATGCATATTAATTGCATCATTAAAATATGATCTAACAATCTCCCCCTTTTTGATGATGGCAAAATAATATACATAAATGTAAGGATGTAAACAACAGTTGACTTTCCTGTTTAGTACTAGCCGACTTGGCTCCCCCTCAATGTGTGTAGTCAACGGAACTTGATCTCCCCCTCAATGTGTGCAGTCGACTTCTACCTATATAGTCTTGTCTATGCATGGGCAGCATAGTTGACTTAACCTGTTCAAAGAATAAGAAGTACTATCTATTCATGTAGCATAGTCGACTTAACCTGTATAACAAATAAAGAATACATATGTGGACCCTATGTATGCATAGTCGACGTGAACCTGCACATACACCGTTAACAATCCAGAATATATATTCTCCACCTTTTTGACATCAGCAAAGAAGGATCAGCAAGTTTTTGCAAAAATATTATCCACATAAGCAAAAGAAGAAAAAAACATCCACGGGCACAACCCAACCACAGCCAAAACAAGGTTTATACAAAAAATATTGTCTGAAAAACACATCCATCTCAGTGACGCAGAAAGTAAGTAAGAGTGTTGAAAATCGCCTCCTTCAACTGTTCAAAGCTGGTGTTGGCAGCAATACTCATTCCATCCAGCCTGTCGTGCACCTCCTTGAAGGCTTTAACCGCATTCTCCCTTACCCTTTGCACAACTACCCTGATTTTAGACACATCTGACCCTGTTTCCTTTGAAATAGCATGAATAGCATCCACAGTCGACTG
>NC_031990.1:81726232-81733074 GCF_001879085.1 Nicotiana attenuata
TCATTTTCTAGGATTGTCATGAAGCAGAGATTTGCTATTTCTTCACGGTCTGAGTCATCCTCATCGCTCCAGCTTCCAAATGATTTGTTTTTGTTTAATCCTCTAGAGATCTTCCTTTTCAGTTCTGGACACTCCGCTTGGATGTGTCCAAATTTTCCACATTCGTAGCATTTTCCATCATTCTTATCTTGTTCATTGTATTGTCTAGATCTTCTTGGTGGAAATCTCCCTTTCTTTGTATTTCTATATCTTCTCATCAGTCCATCCATGTTTCTAGACATCATAGCAATTTCTTCTTGTAGGGCTTCAGGATCATCAATTTCATTTCAACCGCTTCAGTAGTAGTTTTGAATGCAACACTTTTCTTTTTCTTCCCTTGATTTGTCTTTTTCAGGTGTGTTCTTTCAAAAGCAATGAGCTCTCCTCGAAGTTCATCATATGATAACTTGTTAAGATCTTGAGATTCCAGGGTGACCACTTTGGTCTGCCAAGTGGTTGGTAGACTTTTGAGAATTTTCCTAACTTGATCGCCATTGGTGTAAGGTTTGCCAAAAGCATTCAAGTCGCTGATTATCTTACTGAACCTGGCAAACATTTCTTCGATGGATTCTCCTTCCTTCATTGAGAACAGTTCATAGTCGTGAACTAGCATATTGATGTGAGTTTCCTTTACTTTGCTGGTACTTTCGTAGGTAACCTCAAGTTTGTCCCACATCTCTTTGGCTGTATCACAGCTAGATATTTTCTCATATTCTTCACCACTTATCACATTGTGAAACAGATTTCTTGCCTTGTGATTTATTTGGACAGCTTCCAGTTGTTCTTTTGTGTATGAGTCAATGTCATCAGGATCAGCGAGAGGTGGAGTGCTGGCAGGCAGTGGATAGTTTCCCTTCTTGATAACTCTCCACACCTTGACGTCGTATGCCTTGGTGAAGATTTCCATTCGAATTTTCCAGTGGGAAAAATATTTTGCATTAAAGTAAGGTGGCCTTACTTGTGAAGTTCCTTCCTGAAAGAGAGCTCCTATGATAAACTGATTTGCCATGATCTTTTTCTCACAAGCTGTTAAGCAGAAAACAAAAGTGTGAGCCTTGCTCTGATACCAATTGAAAGTACAAGAGGGGGGGGGGGGGGTGAATTGTAGATAATTAGAGTTAATCTTTAACAATTTGACTTAAAACTTAAGTAGTCGACTAAATATGGCAATCTTGCAGATGTAGTAATTCGAGGTAATAAGCAGAAAGTAAATGCAAGAATTTAAAGACACCAGGAATTTTTATACTGGTTCGGATTCAATGTGAATCCTAATCCAGTCCCCTTGGGTTGCAAGGGATTTCTCTTCAAGTGAATAAGTTTTCTTTCGAGTACAGATTTGATGTATGTCGCTCAGTTTCTCTAGCACTCGTTTGATACAATGCCTCACCAGTTGTATGCCCTCTTTCTATCCCTAACTTGTTACACAACAGATCTATATAGGCTACTATGCTTGTTTGCAGTAGAATGAAGAGAGTTATTTTGGTTTGATCAAAGTATACTAAGGATGGAGTTACACTGTGAATTTATACAAGGATCAATGGTGAAGGCTTGTCAACCAAAGGGTTTTGATCCTTGGAAAGAGTTGATTCTTTCCATGAATAAAGAACTATCCGTTGCTTCTCTTCAGACCTTTTCCTTCGGCAGATAACGGGTTTGACAGGATTCTTCCTTGATTGTTGGACCTTCCAATCTTGACTGCCGTCCAGATCTTCTAGCTTTAATAGTTCTTCAATGATTTGATCTGACTCGTCAATCACAGATTGCGTTGAATCTTTATTCCATTATGGCAGATTTGATTTCCCAAAATCATGGAGCTAATCCTGATTTGCTGATGTAGTACTGTTTCTTTCCTTGTACATCGTAAGTATTTCAGGCAGCTTCCCTTCTGAATGATTTCCTTCCTTGTTCGACATAGCCGTTCCAATAGTTCCTTTTTACTTCTTTGAACTCCTGCACATACATATTAATTGCATCATTAAAATATGATCTAACAGCAGCACTACGGGATGAGATCATAGCCTTCAAGCAGGAACCTGCTGAACCATTACACGAGATTTGGGAGCGATACAGAACTATGGTAAAAGAATGCCCCAACAATGATATGACAGAGGCATTGATACAACAGACCTTCTATCGGGGCATTAATATAACGAATTAGTGCATAGTGAATCAATTGGCTGGGGGAACTTTCATGAAGCTGCCTTATGATGAAGCTTGTGCTATTCTGGATGAAATGGATGACACATCCTCCGCTTGGCAAAGTAGATCCAATGTGCCACAGGGTGACCCCACGGTCACTCATTTGCACAAAGAACTACATGACCATGGTCAGGCTATAGCAGAACTTACAACAACAATGAACCAACTAGCAAAGGCACAGTTGCAACAAGTTCAGAATCCTCGCCAAGTAAATTCCATGGAGGGTGTTAACATGCTTGTGAACAATAGAAGACAGAGAGGTCAACAGAACCAAGGGAATTCGGATCAATTTGACAATGATTGTGGTGGATTCCAAGATGATTGTTATGATGGGCAGAACGAAGAGGTGCAATATGAGAATAATTACCAAGGCTAAAGAGGCAATTCTTCCAACCAACAACAACAATGGCGATCCCAGGGCAATTGGGGTAACCAACAACAAGGCGACAATAACTGGAACAATCAACAGCAAGGGAACAACAATTGGGGAAATCAAAATAACAACGGAACAATCAGGGAAACTGGGGCAACAACAACAATTGGGGTGGAAACAACAACAACCAAGGTGGATGGAACAATAACGAAGGAAATCAGGGGCAAGGATTTCAAAGGCCCCCAATGTACCAAAAACCGAGCAACCCACCACCTTTTCCATCCCAGGGTCCTAGTACATCCAACAATGAAATGGGTATAATTGAAATGATGTTCGAACAGATGATGAAAAAGAATGCGGACTCCGATGCGCAACTGGCTTCTCATAATACTTCAATTAGGAATTTGGAGGTCTAGCTAGGACAAATCTCCCAGTGTTTAAACACACGCCCTAAGGGTGCTCTACCAAGTGATACGGTAATGAACCCAAAGGGAGGGAACAATCATGTTATGGCTGTGACCACTAGGAGTGGACGAGGCGGTGATGTGAATGCCTCCAAACAAAAGCAAGTTTTGGGTGATGAAGTTGAGTTGCAAGAAGATGAAGTTCCTTTGGTGGTTGAGAATGTGGTTGATGAAAATGTGAACGAAGAAGTGAGGATAGACATTCAAGATGCCGAGGTGGAAACGCAAAATGACGTGAACCCGTCTAGGGAACACGTAATTGACATGCCGGAGCCGGTTGTGCCAAAAGCCAAGGCACCCTTGCCTAGACCACCTCCACCTTATCCTCAGAGGCTAGCCAAGCAGAAAAATGAGAATCAATTCAGAAAGTTCATAGACATGATGAAGAGCTTATCCATTAATGTTCCTTTGGTAGAGGCTTTAGAACAAATGCCTGGCTATGCTAAATTCATGAAAGATTTGGTGACAACGAAAAGATCCGTGGACTGTGAAGCTATCAAGATGACCCACCAAGTTAGTGCTATAGTACATTCAATGGCTCCGAAGTTAGAGGATCCCGGTGCTTTCACTATCCCTTGCACTATAGGGAGTGCAGACTTTGCTAAAGCTTTATGTGATCTAGGNGAGCAACGACAGAAGAAAAGAGAATTGAACAGACCACAATCAAGAACAATGCGTTTACCAAGAACAAGAGTTTCAAGCCTATCAGGTTTACTAGAACGAAGATTAGCAAAAAACATATGGACAAGGGGTTCATACACTTTAGGCGGAGAAATAGAGAGAAATTTTTCCCACCCTTGATACACGAAAAGATCCTTTACCTTGCAGTTGAGGGACTCCATATCATCAAGATCCATAACTCTTCCATGGGCGATGGGCTTGTTCTTAAGAGAGATAAAGAAATCCCTATTTGGGGTGTCCCAGAAATTTAGGTCGGAATCGAGTGAGGCAGAGAAATCGAACATCGATTTCTTCGGAGTGGAAGAGGCAGGAGGATCCTCCATGGGACGCTTACCAGAGGCTTTTTCTCCTAACAGTTGAGAGTGTTCAGAGTACGCTCCTTGAGAAGAGGCACAACCCTCAGAACGATCAGACCCTAAATCTACTTGCTCAGGAGGCGCGGAAGAGGGTTTTGCCTTTGAGCGGGTACTTTTTCTGGTGGAAGCAGAGGGGTTTTTGGAAGATTTTGCCATGGAAGAGGAGAGGGTTGGAACAGATTGAAGAACGAAGGTGGAGATGAAGGGGACCGAAAAAGGCTTAACTTAAAGAGAAGAGATTTGACGGTTGAGTACAGAAAAGGAAAGAGTGTCAGTCGAAGCGATGTGATGATTGGCTTTCCAACTTCGACTGCAGACTGATGGGAAACAGAATAAAAAGAGAGGGAAAAACCGACTGCATAATTAATGTACTGAAAAGGAGTAATTATGACAAGTTTTTGAAAAATAACACTTTGGTCCTAAGAGTTTTTTGAAAAACAAATGACGCCAAGTAATTTTCTCAAAGAACAAAATCTTTCCTCCAACAATGGTTTAGTAAAAATATCAGCTAATTGGGCAGAAGTGCCAACAAAAGCTAATTCTATGTCACCTTTAAGAACATGATCTCTAATAAAATGATGTTTAATGTCTATATGCTTTGCTCTAGAATGATGCACAGGATTTTTAGAGAGACAAATTGCACTAGAATTATCACAAAAGATTTGTATAGGTTTGAAGGAAAGTTCATAGTCACCCAATTGATGTGACATCCACAAGAGTTGTGCACTGCATTGACCAATGGCAATGTACTCAGCTTCAGTAGTGGACAAAGCGACTGATGCTTGCTTTTTACTGTTCCAGGATATTAAAGCCTTTCCTAGTAATTGACAAGTGCCACTCGTGCTTTTCCGGTCTTCTTTATCACCTGCTAAATCTGCATCTGAGAAACCTTCTAATTTAAACGAGTTAGAGCGAGGATACCATAATCCATAAGATACTGTGCCAATAAGATATCGAATAATTCTTTTTACAGCAGTTAGATGTGACTCCTTGGGAGCCGACTGAAACCTAGCACATTTACAAACGCTGAACATAATATCTGGTCGACTTGCGGTCAGATACAGTAGTGATCCAATCATTCCTCTGTATTTTGTTTCATCAACTGGAGTACCCTGTTCGTCCTTATCCAAATTTGTAGCCGGACTCATAGGAGTGCCAATTGATTTTGCATTGCTCATGCCATATTTTTGGATCAACTCCTTTGTATATTAAGTTTGACAGATGAAGGTTCCTTCTCTAGATTGATGAATTTGAAGCCCACCCATCATGCTCATTTCGAATTCGCTTTGCATGAGGTTTGCAAATTCCTTGCACACAAGAGAGTTAGCACTACCAAAGATAATGTCATCAACATAAATTTGAATGATAAGATTACCTTCTGTTGATCGTTTAATGAATAGAGTAGTATCAATTTTACCTCTGGTGAACCCATGATCAACAAGGAAGGTACTTAACCTGTCATACCAAGCACGTGGAGCCTGTTTCAGTCCGTATAGGGCCTTAGTAAGCTTGTACACATGATAAGGGAATTTTGAGTCTTCAAAGCCTGGGGGTTGTTTCACAAAAACTTCCTCTTCGATGAATCCATTCAGAAAAGCGCTTTTGACATCCATTTGAAACAGTCTGAATCCCTTAAATGATGCATAAGCTAACAAGATTCGTATAGACTCTAATCGAGCTACTGGGGAAAAGGTTTCATCGTAGTCGACTCCTTCTTGTTGTGAGTATCCTTGAGCAACTAATCTGGCTTTGTTCCTTATGACTTGTCCTTCTTCGTTCAGTTTGTTCCTGAACACCCATTTTGTTCCAAGACGAATACATTTTCAGGTCGGGGTATCAGCTTCCATACTTGATTCTTGCTGAATTGATCTAGTTCTTCTTGCATGGCTTTCACCCAGCTTGAATCCTTCGAAGCTTCCTCTACCTTTTTTGGCTCTATTTGAGAGATCAAAGCAATGTTTGCTTTCTTTTTAAGGGCAGCCCTGGTTTTCATTCCTTCGTTTTGATCTCCTATGATATATTTCTGTGGATATTCAGTTTCATTTCTCCATTCATTTAGTCGAACATTGCTTGTAGTCGACTCCGTACGTTTTTCTGGAGTGTTATTGCTAACTTGTTCAGTCGACTCAACCACTTCTGCAGGATTAGTTGACTCCTGTGAATTTCCTTTGTCCTGAACTTCTTGAGTTTGATCTTCGTCACCTGCATTAATGCCTTTCTCGACCAAGGGATTATTTTCATCGAATATAACATGAACATATTCTTCTACGCATAAAGTACCTTTATTAAAGACTCTGAATGATCTGCTATTTAATGAATAACCGAGAAAAATACCTTCATCACTTCTTGGATCAAATTTTCCAAGATTATCCTTACCATTGTTATGAATAAAGCACTTGCTTCCAAATGGATGAAAATAAATGATATTTGGACGTTTACCTTTCTAGAGTTCATAGGGAGTCTTTTTCAAAATAGGCCTTATGAGACAATGGTTGAGAATGTGACATGCAGTACTCACACCTTCAGCCCAGAAATGATTTGGGAGTGAATGTTCTAATAACATGGTTCTTGCCATGTCTTGAAGTGTTCGGTTCTTTCTTTCCACAACTCCATTTTGCTGTGGTGAACGGGGTGCGGAGAAATTGTGAGTGTAACCTTGATCGGTACAGAAATCTTCAAATGCTTTACTTTCAAACTCGCGTCCATGATCGCTTTGAATTTTTGAGATCA
>NC_031990.1:81733263-81795257 GCF_001879085.1 Nicotiana attenuata
CATATGAGTAAATTGCAACAGTTTTTGAAGTAGACACTATGTCTTAGTTTTTGAAAGAGTTTCTAGTTTGCTTACCCATCTGACATGCATCACAAATATGAGTTCTAGAGAAATTCAGTCTAGGTAAGCCAATAACTAAATCATGCTTGGATAATTTTTCAATCAAATGCATGCTGGCATGTCCTAGTCTTCTGTGCCACAACCAGAGATCATCAGATATAGAAGTTAGGCAAATGTGACCATCTATATTTTCAAATCCATCAAGTATGTAAATATTTCCGTACCTTTTTCCAGGAAGAATTATTTTACCTGATTCGTCTTCTATGGCATAGCCTGTTCTCTTAAACTTTACCTCATATCCTGAGTCACAGAGTTGAATTATACTGAGGAGGTTGTAGTTTAGTCCATCAACAAGATATAGCTCAGTAATGTCACAGTTGTTGTTGAAAGGAATAGTTCCAGTTCCAACTATTTTGCCTCTTGAATCATCTCCAAATTTGATGCTTCCTCCATCAATCTTTGTAACCTCCTTAAAAAGATTTTTGTCACCTGTCATGTGACTGGAACACGCACTATCTAGGTACAATTTTCCTTTGCGACTTATTCTGTGGTGTTCCTGCAATACATAATAATTACTTTCTTTTAGGTACCCAAGCTTTCTTGGGTCCTGGTGAGTTAGCGTTACTGGGTTCAGAGTTTTTAGGTTTCCAAACCCATCCAGACATATGATATTTACGAAATTGACAACCAGAATATTTATGCCCACTTTTGTTACAGTAGTGACATTTAGCCGCAGACCTGTTTTCAGGTCTTTCATAAGCATTAGAACTAGCTATCATGAGATTAGCTGATTCCGTTCCAGTTGACTTGTAAGTCGACTGGTCCGATCGACTGGTCGATTTAGTTCTGATTGGTTCCTTTCCAGTTGACTTGTAAGTCATCTGGTTTGACCTAACAGAACTGTGACTGGTGGATTTGCGCAAGCTGTTAACCTGCATTTGCAATTCCTCAAACTCTTCTTGAAGTACGTCCTTTTCAATTTCACATACTTCATGTTTGAGTTTCCAGACTTTGATTTCCATAGTGAGTCTCTTAAGCTCATTCATCATTTTTTGAGACTCTTTCAAGGTGGAATCAAGAATGTCCTGCAATTCATTACATCTATCACAGTCATAAGATCTTACCTCGCTAGTTTCTCCTCTTGCCATAAAACAGTTTTCATCGTCTGAATCATCTTCATCTTTCCAGCATCCTGAAGTTTTGTTGATCTCATTTTCTAGGATTGTTATGAAGCAGAGATTCGCTATTTCTTCACGGTCTGAGTCATCCTCATTGCTCCAGCTTCCAAATGATTTGTTTTTGTTTAATCCTCTAGAGATCTTCCTTTTCAGTTCTGGACACTCCGCTTGGATGTGTCCAAATTTTCCACATTCGTAGCATTTTCCATCATTCTTATCTTGTTCGTTGTATTGTCTAGATCTTCTTGGTGGAAATCTCCCTTTCTTTGTATTTCTATATCTTCTCATCAGTCCATCCATGTTTCTACACATCATAGCAATTTCTTCTTGCAGGCTTCAGGATCATCAATTTCATTTTCAGCCGCTTCAGTAGTAGTTTTGAATGCAACACTTTTCTTTTTCTCCTCTTGATTTGTCTTTTTCAGGTGTGTTCTTTCAAAAGCAATGAGCTCTCCTCGAAGTTCATCATATGATAACTTGTTAAGATCTTGAGATTCCAAGGTGACCACTTTGGTCTGCCAAGTGGTTGGTAGACTTCTGAGAATTTTCCTAACTTGATCGCCATTGGTGTAAGGGTTTGCCAAAAGCTTTTCAAGTCGCTGATTATCTTACTGAACCTGGTCAAAGTATTTCTTCGATGGATTCTCTATTCCTTCATTTGAGAACAGTTCATAGTCGTGAACTGCTATATTGATGNAATGTCGAGGACCCTTTGGAAGCCGTATTGTTGAATCTTGATGTCAATGATGATGCGGGCCGAGTGGAGTGCGTGAATGCTTTACATGGAATGGGCTCTTATTCTTATGAGCCTAGGAAACTCTCTTTGGATCTTGAAAATAGAAAGACCCCTCCAACGAAGCCTTCAATTGAGGAACCCCCGGTGTTGGAGTTGAAGCCATTACCTCCATACCTCAGGTATGAATTCTTGGGCTCTAATTCAACTTTACCAGTTATTCTTTCCTCTTGTCTTACTAACATGCAGGTAGATGCCACATTAGCGGTGCTCAAAAAGCGGAAAAAGGCAATTGGATGGACTCTAGCTGATATTTGGGGAATAAGCCCCGCATTCTGTATGCACAAGATTATTCTGGAAGATGATGCAAAACCCTCCTTGGAACATCAAAGGAGGTTGAACGAGGCAATGCAAGAAGTTATGAAAAAAGAGGTAATCAAGTGGTTAGATGCCGGTGTGGTGTATCCTATCTCTGACAGCTCATGGACTTCTCTAGTGCAATGTGTGCCGAAGAAGGGTAGTATGACCGTGGTGACCAATGCTAATAATGAACTTATTCCAACCCGAACAGTGACCGGATGGAGGGTGTGCATGGACTACCGCAAGCTGAACAAGGTGACTCGTAAGGATCATTTCCTATTGCCTTTCCTAGACCAGATGCTTGATCGTCTTGCTGGGCGTGCCTTCTATTGTTTCTTGGATGGTTATTCAGGGTACAATCAAATTTTGATAGCTCCCGAGGATCAGGAGAAAACAACCTTTACTTGTCCATATGGCACCTTTGCTTTCTCTCGGATGCCCTTTGGGTTGTGCAATGCACCTGCAACATTCCAACGGTGTATGATGGCCATTTTCACTGATATGGTGGAAGATATTTTGGAGGTGTTCATGGACGACTTCAGTGTTGTGGGTGATTCATTTGATGAGTGTTTGGACAATTTGGATAGAGTGTTGGCCCGGTGTGAAGACACCAATCTTGTGCTAAATTGGGAAAAATGCCACTTCATGGTTGAGGAGGGCATAGTTTTGGGTCATAAAATTTCAAAGAATGGAATTGAGGTTGACAAAGCCAAAATTGAGGTGATTTTAAGACTTCCTCCCCCCACTTCTGTCAAGGGGGTTAGAAGTTTTCTTGGGTACGGGATTCTACCGGCGGTTTATCAAGGACTTTTAGAAGGTAGTGAATCCTTTATGCAAGCTGCTAGAAAAAGATGCAAAGTTCGTGTTTGATGAGGGATGTATGCAAGCCTTTGAACTTCTCAAGCAAAAGTCGACCACCACCCCGATTATTACCGCACCCAATTGGAGCTTGCCTTTCGAGCTCATGTGCGATGCGAGTGATGTTGCGGTTGGGGCAGTTTTGGGCCAAAGAGTGAACAAAATGTTTCATCTGGTGTACATGGTGACTGAGAAAGAATTGTTGGCTATTGTGTTCGCAATGGAAAAATTTCGGCGATATCTTATGGTAGTCAAAGTCATAGTGCACACTGATCATGCAGCTCTTAGGCATTTGATGACAAAGAAAGACTCCAAAGCTAGACTGATGCGATGGGTCTTATTACTCCAAGAGTTTGATTTGGAAATTGTGGACCGGAAAGGTAGCGAAAACCAAGTGGCGGATCATTTGTCCCGCTTGGAGGAAGAAGGAAGGCCGTGTGATGGCCTAGAGATCAATGATGCATTTCCCGATGAGCAGCTACTTTCTGTGTCGATGAGTGATATGCCATGGTTTACGGATATTTCTAATTACCTTGTGACTGGCATCATCCCGTGTGAGCTCTCTTCTAACCAAAGAAAGAAGCTCACACGGGATAGTCTGGACTTCTATTGGGATGAACCATACTTGTTCAAGATTTGCACCGACGGAGTGATCTGGAGGTGTGTACCTGAGGAGGAGCAATCTAGCATTCTAGAGGCGTGTCATTCCTCCCCCTATGGTGGCCATCATGGAGGGGCGAGGATAGCTTCGAAAGTTTTAAGTTGTGGATTTTATTGGCCAACTTTGTACAAAGATGCAAGTGATTTAGTGAAAAGGAGTGACCAATGTCAAAGAGTGGGCGGTATTTCGANATCGATTTCATAGGCCCATTTGTAAGCTCGTGCGGAAACACCTACATTCTTGTAGCGGTTGATTATGTCTCAAAATGGGTCGAGGTTGTGCCTTTGCCCAACAATGAAGCTAGGAGTGTGGTTGCATTTCTAAAGAAGAGCATTTTCACAAGGTTTGGCACTCCTCATGCAATTATAAGTGATGGAGGATCGCATTTTTGCAATAGAGCTTTTGACACCTTGCTTGCCAAGTATGGTGTCAACCACAAAGTGTCTACTCCTTATCATCCCCAAGCAAGTGGCCAGGTTGAAGTGTCTAACAGGGAAATGAAGAATATTCTATCTAAAACAGTCAATGCAAATAGGACCGATTGGTCTAAGAAGTTGGATGATGCTCTATGGGCGTATAGGACTGCTTACAAAACTCCGATTGGTATGTCTCCGTATCGGTTAGTGTTCGGGAAAGCTTGCCATTTACCGGTTGAGTTAGAGCATAAGGCCATGTTGGCCTTGAGAAAGTTGAACCTTGATTGGGATGTGGCTGCAAATCTTCGGGTGGAGCAACTTAATGAACTTGATGAATTCCGTTTCCATGCCTACTCCAGTTCGTCCTTGTACAAGGACAAGATGAAATACCTTTATGACAAATATGCTCGTGGCAAGGAGTTGAGTAGGTGATTTGGTGCTCTTATTCAACTCTCGGTTACGGTTGTTTCCGGGAAAGCTAAAGTCAAAGTGGAGCGAACATTTGAAGTGGTGTGTGTGACCCCGTTTGGTGCCCTTGATTTAAAGAACAAAAGTGGGGAAATTTTTAGAGTGAATGGGCATAGGGTCAAGCATTATCTTGGAAAAATTGATGACACCCACGTGGTGGCACTCCTTCATTTCAAATGATGTGATGGTAACTTGCATCGTGCCGCGACGTTAAATCAGGCGCTTCTTGGGAGGCAACCCATGTGTTTTTCTTTTTCTTTTTATTTGATTTTCATTGTAGTGTAGGATTGATTTTTGGGCTAACTGGTTGTGAGATGTTACATGATTGTGTTGATGCAGTGCAGGACATAGTGGAAAAAAATGATCAGGTCTCTGAAGTTATCAGTGCGGCCGCAGTCCATTCTGTGCGGACCGCACTGAAGAAAGAGTAAAAATACAACTCTCTGATGTTTGCCACTGCGGCCACACTACATTTTGTGCGGTCCGCGGTGGACCACTGCGGCCGCAGTCCATTTGTGCGGACCGCAGTGTGTTGCCTCCTCAAGCTTTGAAAATTTTGTGCAGTGCGGACCGTGGTCCATTTAGTGCGGTCCGCACAGGGGTAGGTAAGCTGGGCCCCAGGGCTTTTTCTATAAATAGTCCTTGAGGCCCAATATTTACACTTTTCGAACCCTTGCATCTCAGAAGCCCTAAAGCACTGTTCATCATTTCCCTTAGCTCTTACTTAATTGATTGGAACAGCTTTTCCTCATTTTATCTCACATCTGGTAAATCCATTTCTTTTTAATTACATCAATTTTGTTATTTTCTTTTCCTTTTTGTTTTACTTGGCTTTTATTTCTCTTCTTCCCGTATTTTCTTACATAAATTAGGTTAGGGTAGTTAATCTTTTGATTAAAATAGACATAGGTAGTTAAAATCAATAGGTAAGCATGTAGAGACACTAATTAGGTGTAAACTTGGGCTTAAAATCAAAAATACTTGAACCCTTATGTAGTGCCACTACTGGGCACTCAGTGCGGACCGCGGTCGTTTTTGTATGGTCCGCGGTGCCCNAGACATGATTATAGGACCCTCCTTGGTCCAAATGACAGCTTGAACACTTCCATAACCTACCAATGATAAGATCCCTAGTCAACCCTTTTGAGCCTTAGACCTTTTTTCTTCAAGAACCATGATACAAGCCTATACCCGTTCTAAAAGATACCCTCTCTTCGCACCCGATCTTTCCTTTAGCACATGGCAAAAGTATAAGTTTGGGGGGAGAGATGAGGATTGCAACAAAGTGGTAAAAAGGCACAAAAAATGAAGAAAAGGGAAGGCAATGAAAAGGAAAGAAAAGCAAAAAGACAAAAAGAAAGTTCAATGTGAAAAAGAATAAAAAGGGATTCAAAGAAAAGCAAAGAATGAAAGGTGTGGAAAGTTGAAAAAGGAGAAAAGGTTTGAAATGCATAAGAAAGAGTGACAGTGTGTCTCTCTAACCCCTTAGAAAGAAGTGAAATGACTCAAAGAGTCAAGTGAATGGATGCCAAATGAATCAAAAGAAGTGCTTAAGGGAAGATGGAACCTACTTAGACCAAAACATTTCCTACCCTGAACCAAAAGCCTTCACAATGTCTCCACAAAAGCCCTATATGATTTTGAGTTGAATGAAGCTTACATTAGTGGATACTCACATATGGGGCAAGCATATGGTACCTAGAGCCGGACTTGTGGCTTTTTCTTGAGAGAGATGAGTGAATTCCCAGTATCCTCGTTCCGAGTGCCACTATCTTAAAGGTGAGGATTGCTTAGGGAGAGTTGAGGATGTGTGAGTTTGGGTTCCACAATGACCAAAGTAATAGAAAAGAGTTGTTTGATGTGTTGAGTCAATTCTTGATGCTCTTGTGTCGCACTTAATCCATGGTGTTTCAAGGAGTAAAAGTTGTTAATGATTCATTTGTATTGAGGGCAATTGTTAGTCCCAATTGATGCAAGATGAGGTTACTTTAGGACAGCTGAAAATTTCTTGGATGTTCCCTCAAGGGGTGGGTCTTAGTTTGTTTGCTTGAGGACAAGCAAAAACTTAAGTTTGGGGGAGTTGATAACTAGGGATTTTGACGCATTTTATACTCCTTCTTGCTCATGCTTTGATTAGAAATTCATACAAAATAGTCCCAAAAGGCTCACAAGTTGTACTTGATTGCAGGTTTGATCAACAAAAGGACAAGATGTCAAAGATCAACTCAAAAGGAGTGAAACTTGCATAAGTGCCAAAGACAAGACAAGCTCAGACAAAACAGGCCCAGTGCGGCCGCACACCACTTTGTGCGGTCCGCACTAGGAGATTCAGAGAGGTGGAATTTCAGGCATAAAGGCAATGTGGCCGTACTGAGATTTGTGCGGTCCGTACTGAAGGCAATGCGGCCGCACTCGATTTAGTGCGGTCCGCAGAACACAAGATCAGAGAGATGCCATTTTCAGAGTTTCAAGCCAATGCGGTCCGCAGTTGATTTTGTGCGGACCGCACAAGAAGCCTCCGTGGCCGTAGTCCATCCTGTGCGGTCCGCAATGCCTGAGTTCAGAGAATCAGATTGTGAGGTTCAGAGCCCTAGTGCGGCCACACACCATTTTGTGCGGTCCGCACTAACCCCGCAGGGGCATTTTTGTCCAGAATTGTCATCTTAGTATAAATAGCTTCTTTTCCATTTTTAGGTCAGACGGATAGTATCAGAACATAGCTGCGCTCGTGGGTTCGAAGTTTGTAGCTAGTTTGGGCAATTTTATCTACACTTCATCATTGAATCTTTGTGTTTATCTTAGTAATTAATTAATATGAGTTTATCTTCATCTATTTCTTGTTTTTCTTCTTTAATTATGAGTAGCTAGGCCCATAAGCTAGGGATGTGGCTCAACCCTAGTGTGGGTAATTGACGGGTCTTGTATTTTAGGGCTAATTTGACTATGGGTGTTTGTTATTTGGGCCAATTTCATGGTTAATTGCTGAATTAGTGGTTGCGAACACTAGTTTGTGTTGAGTTGACTTGAGCTCTTCTTGAGAAAGAGAGCCTAAGTCTCCGAAATTGGTCCAACAAGGAATTGGGCATACTTAAGAGATTGATAATCCCAATTAAAGGTAAAACCTCGAGAGAGTAATACCCGACTTGAACCCTAGTTGCTTGTGCAAATTTGCATACCCAATTGGTCTTGAGAAAGTCAATTCGGGCAAAATCACTCGAACCACCGAGAGGTGTAGAGTGGGTAAAGTCGTGCAACGGTTATATCATACTCCCCAAATATGTCAAACGTGCCTTAGACTCAAGTACCCGTCAATTGACCACCTAGGCGAAAGTCACTACCCTAGTGCCTTTTTAACCTATTTGAACAACTCGTAGCATTATAACTCTTAGCTTAATTTAGTTGCATTTACCATTTGTAGTTTGATAAATAGTAGAAGTAAAACAAAAACCCCAAAAATGTTTAGAAGCGTAATTTGGAACACATACGCAACTCTACACTAGATAGATACTCGATTCCAAATTCTAGCTCTCTGTGGATATCGATCCCGACCCTAAATCGGGTAAAAGCTGCTCCGACCCTCTCTCGCTACTTAATTAGTAGCGCGGAGTAGGCCGCGATCATACGGCCTTCATCTCGTGTATCCACGGTCTTCTGAGGATTTCATTATAACCCATACCGCCATCTACTACTTTGAATAAAGTGGTCTTTGTTACTCCTTCAGCATATGTGGGCTGCAAAATCCCTCCTCGAGTTGTCACTCTTGTCAAATTGAAGCCAACTAAGAGTTTCATCGCCGAAAAAATGTTTCCTGTTAACTTTGCTTGCTCCAAAACTCTCCATTGTATTATGTTGGCTGAACTTCCTAGGTCAACCAAAACACGTTATGTTTTGAAGTCTAAAACATTGAGAGAGATTGCCAAAGCATCATTGTGTGGCAAAAGAAGTCTGTCAGCGTCCTCCTCCGTGAAGGTGATATCATCTTCTGCGACTTTCCAAAGTCTCTTGTTGTGAGTCACCAATATCTTCGTTTTCTTCCCTGCCGAAAAAGTTACACCATTGACTTCGTTCCCTCCGAAGATCATGTTGATAGTCATCTGAGGTGACCCTTCTGCTACCTTCGAAGGCTCTGCATTGTCCTGGCTTTGGCCGTAGTTGTTCTTCGCTCGATAACTTAAAACCTCCTAGAGTTGACCATTCTTCAACAATATCGCCACCTCTTCACGAAGATGTCGGCAGTCCCTAGTTCTGTGGCCGTAAGTTCCATGGTATTCACACCATAAACTGGGATCCCTCTTGGTAGGATCTAAACGGATTAGCTTCGGGAACCGCGCTTCTTTGATATTTCTCATTGTCGATATCAACTCTACCAAACTGATGTTTTAGTTGTAATCCGATAACCTAGGATATGTGGAATCTTAGGCTCGTGGCTGCTCTCTCTCTCTTGCAACGATCTGTTGTTCCGGCCACGATCGACTCTTCTGTCAGGAGCGAACTATCCGATGTCTGAAACCCTTTGTTGCTACGCCCATCGATCCTCTCATATGGTAGAGAACGACCTCTAGAGGACCGCCGATCCGCATCGACGCTTTTAAACTTATATTGGATTTTGTCTCGATCTCATCCCTTGGTTGATACCGAAGAATCAAGTTGATCATCTTATATCCTTATTTTTTACTCATAACAGTGATGGACATCTGCCCGTGTGGTTGCCTGAAACTCGAGCAAACTCTCCTTTAGTTTCGGGAGGCATCGGAACTCAGTCGATTTAGACCCTTTGTGAATGCCTCCGCTGCCCACTCATCTAGAACCGCAGGTAGCAACATCCTTTCTTTCTGGAACTGAATCACAAATTCTCGCAACAAGTCGGATTCGCCCTGCTCAATTCTGAATATATCTGCCTTTCTGGCCTGAACCTTCTTTGCTCTGGCATGGGCCTTAATGAACTAGTCTGCAAGCATTTCAAAAGACTCATTTGAATGCTCGGGTAAAAGAGAGTACCATGTCAGAGCCCCCTTCATGGGGGTTTCACCAAACTTCTTTAACATAACCGACTTGATTTCATGCTAAGCCAAATTGTTTCCCTTCAGCGCCGTGGTGTAGGTTGTGATGTGCTCCTCTGGATCCGAAGTCCCATTGTACTTCGGTATATCGACATCTTGAATCTTTTTGGAATTAATTTTGGTGTTGCATTTGGCTTAAACGGCAATTGCGCGTACTTTTTTTAATCTGGACCCACTAATACTGGTGGCGCGCGCACCCGGAATCTGATCCATCCGAGCGTGAAACTCCTTCGCATTCTGATCCATTCGTTCGTTCATTTCTCTGATAAACCTCATGAGCTCCGTTTTGAAAGGATCACCCTCGTTATTATTCTCAGATCCGCTACCGGTTCCTCCGGGACGAAGCCGACTTTTCCCCTTGGGGTATTGTTTTTGGTTCTAAGAGCCGTTTGATTTGCGGGAACACAGGGAGGAATCGGGCCCCTTCCGTTCGCATTATTGGAAGCACCTGTCAATGCTTGTTTTAATTGGATCATCACCCGATCCTGTCTTGAGAGGTGATCCATGATTGGTCTCTGTTGTTCCCTCAGGAGTTTGACCGTTTCTACGACATGTTCTTCCTCCGCATCGTCAGGAGTTGGTCCTTGCACATGCCGAGGATACTGACCTTCGCGAATCGAGGTCATCTCGTCCCCTTCATTGCGGGTCTCGCTGATCGAATCATCGTGCTGGGAAAATTTGTCCCGTTCAACGCGTGCTTCAATGTTGTGTGTGTTATTGGTATCATTGGCTGCCATATATGATTTTTACTAAGAAAAGAATCGAAAATTGTTAGTAATAAACAATTGGATCAAAGCAATTACGCGGTTCTCTATGCCCCAGGGTGGGGGCCAAACTGTTTACCCGTAAAGTACAATTGAATATATAACGTGATTTAGAGACAAGCGAAATGATTTGATCCAAATAGTGATAAAGAAATAAGATTAAAATTAAGATTTAACTACTTAATTTAAAGAAGATAACAAGCATGGTTCACAACTCAACCTTTCCAAGAGCAGAGACAAAAATAATAACAAAGCAATTAAATTGAAAGCTAAATAGTAAAGTATAAGGGAAAAATAATAAAATATAGCTTTTGCGTGCTTAATATTTCTTTTCCCCACAATGGTTGTTAACCTTCACTATTTATAGTTCTATCTAGGGAAATATGATCCTAGGACCAAGCTCCTCCTTAAATGAGAATAAAAATGTCATTGACGAAGATGTAACGACAGGCCTTGAATGCAAATATTCTCTATAATGACTGCTCATTTAACGCTAGCAAATATTCCCTCATTGAATGTTGTCCGATGAGAAATCATTGAACTTCTGCCGCCAACTATGTTCCTTTCGGAATCCATCTGGTACCGATCACACATGTCGCATTTGCTACGAATTATTTTTCGACTCGTTCTTTATCTATCTTCGACTCCACATGTCATCTTACCATTCGGTCACTTGTTATCGACCAATTTTATCCTATACAATGAGCATCTTTAATATTTTCCTGACACATTAATAAACCAAAAAGTGATAATACATTGAAATGTGGTTGGGAATCGAATCTCTTAATATTGCACTAAGGAAACAAATAGTGCCAAAGATTATCATTGAGGAATCAGGTGATGTCAATCATCCCAGTTGCTTACATTGAGACACTGATCAGTAATTACTAAAAATCAACCCGACAAGTTATTCACTTCGATTCTTGATTTCTCAGACATGTAATGAAAATATGCTTAAGCTATCTAAGCAGCAAGGCATTAGCCCGGGGCCCTCCATTGTTGGAAAATATACAAACAACAGGCATCCAGTAGCAGGAGCGGATACGGATGGTCAGTTGAACACTTTTTGCCGGAAAACTATATGTATGAATCAAATATTACTTTTTATATACATAATAAATCTCAACATTCTTAATAAAATTTATAACTTTATAAAAACACTAGGTGATTTCTTCTTATCCGTCCAAGCCTGGTGGACAAAATTAACTGACATCTATGCTGGTGAAAGCTAGCAAATACTCTGTGCATATAGTCGAGGTGCATGCAAATTGGCTCGGATAGAGCGGTTGTGAGAAAAATTCTTGACTTACAGATCCTCTTTTACCTTCATATCCTAGAGAGAATAATGCTCAAAGACCTATGGTGTTTTTTCCCCCTTGAAATGAGTGACATAAAGGGAAAAAGGCTATTCATTTTATGCCCACTCTACAAAGGACCATCACTTTTTAAGCAAAGCAACTTTTTACATGCGTGAAAAGGGCATCCCAATTGCTTTCATCAAATTCTCATTGTGATGTGATGTTGACAATCAATATAAAAACTTTTAAGAGTAAGGTGGATGATGGAGGGCTTGGAAATAGCAATCTTATTTTGCATTTAACTTGTAAAGAACTTTAAAGCTACCAATGTAATTCAATTTGTTACTCCATAATTTATTTTTTAAGTAACTTAGAGCCCGTTTGGACATAATTTTTTTTTCCTTTTTTCTAAAAAAATTTTACTTTTTTATCGAAATTAGCATTTGTTCATAAAATTTTCAATTTCACTTAAAGATGCATTTTGAAAATTCTCGAAAATTTGAAAAACTCCAAAAAGCTATTTTTTCAAAATTTTCACTCAAATCACTCACAAAACTTCAAAAACAACCCAAACTAAAATTTATGTCCAAACAAAACCTATATTTTAAATACCATTTTCACTTGAATTTTTTTTCCACATTTTTTGGAATTTTACAATTCTTATGTCAAAACCCTACTTAATAGATGTAAAAATTCTTTTACATATTCGGGCTTGAAAGCACTCAAGCTAAAAGTATATGCACCTAAAGAATGACTATCGGCCAGTAATCCTGCATTTCTACAAAATCCTAGATTTGCTCTGAGTCCTTTTAATACCTTGATTGTTAGTCTCAGTCAAGTGCGAAACAACCTTTGTAGCATATAGAAGTTAAGATCTACTATTATTCGATAAATCAAACTACTTTCTTTAATTTATGATTTTTCAAAATATGTCTAAACAGTACTTTAACTATAAAGATGAGTATGAAAAATTTATCTAGCTATACTATAATAGAAACTTATTTATCATTTTTATTTAGGTTAATACTTAATTACATTATATATCTATATTCACCATTTATGTACAAACTATAAAAAAAATATAAAAAAAAATAGAAGATTCCTTAAGTTTAACATCTCATTCTCTCTCCTTCACCAACCCCCTCCTAAAATTTGAATTTCATCTATTTTTTAAAAGATTTCACATCCCATTCTCTCTGGCTCATACTTATCATCTAAAATCGATACTTTTCTCACAATGTAAACAAAAATGGCGAAAATTTTATCTCTAAAATTGTAGCAACAAAGGGTTCCTATCGACATTCATTAAAAAGTTTTAAAACTTTGAATTGACTATTCAAAATTTATGAATTTGTGATTTGTTGATTGGGTTTTCTTGCAACTGATGGAGAATATACCTTGTAGTTTATATCTCAATTTTGAGGAAATTTGGTGAAGTTTAGAGTTGGTTTTACGTAAAATTTCATATTGAAACTCGAAAAAAATAAAGTTGCAGGAATTATATGGTAATTGTATGATAAATATACCATAATTATTTTAGAATTGTGTCACAATTGTACTAAAAGTGTATGTTACTTGTATCTGATGCATTAATACCTAGAATAATATCTGATACAATAATAATACAGTTATAATATAATATTATATTAGATTTTAAGTTTAGAGTTGTGATTGAAACTTGAAGAAGATGAAGATCACAACCGTATCACAATTTTTCAGAAATGTGTTGCAGTTTGTATCACAAATGTATGAAAATTGTGTTATTATTGTATTAGGTATTAATGTATCAAATACAAGTTAGATACAATTGTGATATAAGTATGATACAATTATGTTTTAGGTATTGATGTATCATATACAATTCTTATACAATTATGATGCAATTATTACACAATTATCATACAATTCCTGCAACTTCTTCTTCTTCGAGTTTTACTCTAAATTTTCACCTAAAACCAACTCTATACTTAACCAATTTCCCTCAAAATTTAGATATATAAACCCCAAAGAATATTCTCAATCACTTGCAAGAATATCCAATCTACACAAATCGCAAAATTTTAAAACCCGAAATTGTATGTATGTATGCTTAAGAATCATATGTATTTTTTTGGTCGAATGGACTAATTTGTGGATGAGTGTGTTAGGCGAATAAACTGAAAAATATTAGGGAAAGGAGAAAAAAAGGAGAGAGGAGAGGAGAGGACAAAAAAGGAAAGGATTTAATTGAATACCTTAATTGAAGGCACTAATAAGGTGGAAGCCTTTTAAGGGGAAATATATACAATTTGTAAGAAAATTCTAGATACTTATTGGAAACTACAAAGCACAAAGAAATAGGTAAATAAGTTTCTATTATACTATATATAAGAAATATTCCCTAAAATTACTACTATTATTGTGTTGTTTTCACGATCCAAGCCCATGGCACGTATTGTCCGCTTTGGGCCTAATCCCGCACGAATTTTTTCTTTTTAAGCTACGCCATCTCGAGCCCCAAAAAAGCACGTACCATGTGAACTTGTGCCTTATAAAGCTCTTCACTTCCTCTCTCATTCCGATGTGAGATTCGCCTAAGATGACATTTGCACCTCTTCTTCAGAAGCTTGCCGGTTTAGAAGTCTGCCAGTCCTACTTGACTTGCCCCATCAGCCCTCCCTCCATCATGGGCATCACATTCACCCCTCTTGGGACTCAGCGTACTCGCTGAGGTTTGCCCCACCACCTTTCGACTCTGATACCATATTTGTAAGTACCTAAACCCATGGTACGTATTGTCCGCTTTGGACCAAGGCCCCCGCGGGTTTGTCCTTTTTGGGCTATGCCACCTCGAGCCCCAAAAGCGCTCGTACCATGTGAACTTGTATGATGCCTTATAAAGCTCTTCACTTCCTCTCCCATTCCGATGTAAAATTCGCCTCAGGTGACATGTGCACCCCTTCTTCAGAAGCTTGCCAGCCTAGAAGCCTGCCAGTCCTACTTGACCAGCCCTCCATCATGGGCATCACAGTAGTACTTTTACATAAATTTTAAATATGATTCCATCTCAACAAACAAAGGAATAGATGTTCCAATTCAATAACAGAAATTAATGTGTTGCCCCTTGTACAAAATTTAGTTATCTGAATTCTTGCACAATATTAAATGTGTTAAATCTGTTTTGACATTCATTTCTAGTGTTATTATATATGAGAGTTTGTTATGCAATGACAAAAATGTGGCTTTTGACATATATGATAACACTAGAAAATAATGTCATTGCCCCATTGGTTGATAAATGGCCAACTAATGCTAGTGACAAAAGGTGTCTACTTTTAAACATTTGCAAAGAATTTTCAGAATTCTGCATTAGAACAAACTAAGTCTATCAAGAGCTTATAGGAATAACAATTTGTCAAACAAGATAAGTATCCATCAATGATTTCCATAGTGCTTAATTGTTCTCTTTGTCTTTTCCTTTTGAAGAAAGCAAAGATGATTGAAGAACCACATCTCTGTTGCATACAGATTTATTCTCAACCAATGGACTTCTCTTATGAGGAAAGCTCTTTCTCTGTTTAAGCTGTATTTCTTTTCTATCATTCAAATCAATTAGCTCCATGTATCTACTCAAATCATTAACTTCATGTTCTTGCTCTCTTAACTTTGAAGGGCCACTGATCCCCTCGTCTCGAGACGGGGTTAAATGGAGCGACATGGACAATGAGGATTTATATAGCCGACCCCTACTTGATTGGGATCGAGGCGTAGTTATTGTTGTTGTACTGACCGCCTTTTCAGCTTTTGTCACCATTCTTTCACTTCTTACCTTAGTCTTTAATGTCTCCTTTATTACTTGTCTCTCATCTTCACTCAAGCTGGAGTTCAGTCCAACTTTCCTCAACTTTGAGCAAAATTTAGTGTCAATCTCCAAAGATTTATCAGTTTGATGCTCAAAATGTATATGTTTTCGCTTATCTGATGCCGTAGATGAAGCATCTTTTACCTTATGCAAAGGTGCAGCATATCGAGCCTCAACTGGCGAACTTCGAGCTCGTTTAACTTTACTTGATGCTTCAACACTTTTACTTATACTTGTTGCTATTCCCTGCTTCTGTGTTTGATACAAATTTCTGTCTAAAGTTGGGACCAATGACTTATCCTGTAAAAAAAAAAAAAAAAAAAGTAACGATTCGTCTAGTTTATATCATATGCTTCTGTGCTTATAATTACATATGAATACAAAGCCAACCTCATCGAAGAATCCAATTTTTGGTGATGGCACGCGAAGACCGGATGGTTGGGAATTCTCCCGTGGCACTGAATCAACAGCTCTTGTTAGTTGACTTGAAGACGATACGTTCTGAGTTGGTCCAAATGTAATATTAAGACCAAATTTTGAATCACTATGAGCTTGATTGGTGCTTGAAGTTGAAGACGGTGATTCCACGAACCAGCAACATGTAGTACTGAGAGGTGGTTTATTATAGGAATGATGAATTTCCATTGAGGAACTAACAAGATTTTTAAAACTTTTACTCTTTGTGGATGATCTTGTTGGTGTAATTGAGCTCGAAATAGAGGCTGAGAGTTCACTCTTTCGGGTTTCTCTTCTTTTCCTAGCATAAGCAGATGTCATATATGAAGGACAAGAGGTGATTGATGAAATTGGATGAGCGATTTTCTGAGATGACAAAGAGCGAGTAGTAGTAGAATTCGACACCATTAAATCTTGTCCTACAAAGCAGTAACGGTGCCAGAATTTTCATTAAGGGGTGTCAAAACATAAAGAAACTCACAAAGAAGCCAAGAGGAGTCAATATATAGTGTAAAACAACCTCTTTTGCAAAGAGAAGTTTCTATATGCATGGCTCTTACCAGTTCTAGTTGTCTTCTTGCCTCTCAAATCTGCAATGTACATTTCTGGTGTTGATTCGCTTTGCCAAGACGAAGCACTCCTCGTCGCACGTGGAACTTTGGGAAACTTGAGAGCTTGTGAATTGCACTCTCTTCTTTTACAAGTTTGCTAAGAAACACGAGAACTCGCTTCAGATCCACTATTGTACTAATGATTTTATCTTATATCCGTTGACAGTGTAAATGAATTTTCACACAAATCGTATAATTTAACACACTCTAGAAGGTTATTTGCTTATTTTCCAGGTTACTTATTATCTGATCCAACCGATTACGGGCAGTTATCTTTTACACTGTCAGTGTATAGAAGTTAACAGATGAATATAACAACACTAACCTTTGTGTTACTTCTCTCTGCTGTTGCATTACTGATGTTTTTCCTTTTGGAAACTGGCCTGCGATCGATCTGTCAATTAAAATTGGAGTGTTAATCCGTTAATGAACCACATAATATAATGTCAACAGTGTTCTTATGTGACTAAACCTTGTTTCTGGAGCTAGTTCCAATATCTGAAATAGACTGTAGGTCTGCTGTTCGGGCGCGCACATCTTCTACAATGACAGGCAAGGGATGCTCCTCTAATGTTTCAAACTCTTTATTCACCAATGATAGTTCATGTGGATCCAGAAGACCTGTCAATACATACAACAACATCCGCCTCTCAATCACAGTGTATTGGAGTCGGCTATATGAATCCTCACATGTCGCTCCATTTAAACTCATCTCAGTCCAATATTATATGAAATAAAAGTAAACACTAGAAGTTTTCTATATTTTCTACTGGCTCTGATAAGATAAAACGACTCCGAGGGCTCATCAACATAACTAAAACTTAATTCCAACTAATTGGTATTACCTTATACAGAACAAAACCTAATCAATGCATCAAGTATACAAAATTTGTACGAGCGACTAACTGCATCGACATGTACATAGAGCAACAACAGGTGAAATATTATGCTAAGGATTTAAAAATAGAACCTGTACTAGTGAAGAAAGCATGATCCCAAGCTAAACTTTTACGCAAGAAACTCGGTCTTCCTGGCTGAATAGATGCAGTAGACAAATGCTTTAGCTCCTTCTGTTGGTTCACTTTTGTTGTTTTATCTCTTTGAAAGGAAGTTCTTGATCCCCCATTCTCATTTATATTGTCCAATGTTACTGCAGAAATGACATCAAGTGAAATTGTTTCAAACAACTGCATATAAATATATCAAGAACAAATGAGAAACTGTACACTAAGGGGTCGTTTGGTTGGAAAGAAGTTATCCCAGAATTAATTATTCCGGGATTAGTTATTCCACCTTTCTATGTGGCTAAAAAATACTACAATCCCGGGATTAATTATACCGCACTTTTCTACCAACCAAACATGGGATAAACTCTTCTTAAATTTAGTCCCGGGATTAATTATTCATTACCCCTCATATCAAACGAGCTCTAAGACTCAACTTCCCCAGTTATACTAGCTATTGTAACATATAACTCCCCACAAAATGAATTCAATTTAAACCAATTCCCAATTAGTTTATAATCCCAAAAAATAAACAACTATAACGTTTGATTTGTCTTCTACATTATAGTTACTCTTGAGATACTTTAAGCAAATCTATGCCTTTCCTCCCATTTTGTAAAGTCCAAGAATGACAGCATTCCATCTCAATACAACTGTTACAAAAATTTAAATCGAGCCGTGGAAACGGCCACTAATGTTTGCGTTAGGGTATACTGTCTACATCACATTGGAGTGCGGCCCTTCTCCGAACTCTACTTGAGCGGAATGCCTTGTGCATCGGACTGCCCTTTTTCATATTTATTGAAAAACTTAAACGTGATTTTTTCTCTATCAAACTATCTCAGTACACTAATATTTTCAGTTCACCGTACTATATAATATATGTTGCAGAATATGAGTGATTAACTAGCACACAATCACACGCAAAGAACAAAGCAAATAGAGAAAGAAGAAATAACACAAGGATTTAACGAGGTTAGGACCTGAAAGGCGAAGATCTTCAAGAGAATCAAACAAAGGCGAATCAATAAGACAATCTTCCTCTGAAGAAATATCAATGAGTTTAAGCTTTTGATCTCCAATTTCATAACTAAAGCTTCTCTTTTTCTTCTCTACTTCCATTTCCATTTTCAACTTCCCAAATCTCAAACAGGATAAATCTCTCTACTGCTGTGTATTTCTACCTGCCCCATGTAGAAGTCTGATGGCAAAATTTAGAATTTGTAACAAACTTTCCATGTTATATCCCTCTAAAAAACTCGTGAAAATTTAAAATTTGAAGAAATGTCAAAGTAGGATTTGTAACTTATAATCAGGTCATTCATTAGGTAACTACAGATAAATATCTTGATAATCATTAAATGATAACCTGATAAAAATAGTAACATATTAAATTCTGAAAGCGTACACACTAAGCTTCCGTTATGCGCACGGTACAGGCAGAGGCGGACCTATGCACGTAGAAGAGGGGTCACTGGACCCCGTTACCTTCCGCTATAATTCTTAATATATAAGTGTATATATGTTGAAAATGGTCATATGTTTTGATTGGAACCCTTAAGACTAAAAGTTCGATGGAGGCACTCGCTTATATGCCCCGTCACCTTCAAATCCTGCGTCCGTCTCAGAGAATGTGAAATTCCGGCTTGAATATGTAACCTCATGATTACGTGGTGGCACTTCTACCGTTGCGCTAAAACTCTTTTCAGGAAGAATTAAAGCCAAATTGAATAACTTGATAGAACAAATCCCTGTAAATAATGCTAGTGGTATTTCTACCTATGCCAAGTAGAAGTGAAAAGGCAAAGTTTAAAGACAATACACAAACATGCATATTAATATATTAAATAGAAAATTTGAAATTTGGAGAAATGGCAGATAAAGATTTGTAACTGACTTTCAATATTTTAAAAAAAATCAACAAATCTTATGATTTGCAGTTAATTACTTTCCATTTAACATGAAGTGGTTTTCTTACATTAATTAAAACCAATGTATCCTTCAACGTTTCCTTGATCAAAGCCTCCTAATAGTAGTTTTGAAATTCAAAATTTTCTTAGTTGAATTATTTTAAACAAAACTAAGGTGATTTTTGAATTAGAAAAGGGTTTTGACTTAATTTAATTTTAATTTTGATTTATTCTTTTCTTTTTTGTGAATGATTGGACTTAATTTTGGGTGTGATTTTCGGATTTGCCGTAGGTGAATTTTGTTGTTGTTTCGTTTACAGAAAACAAAACAAATTAAAGTATGTTTGACAAGAAAATAAAACAGCTGTTTTCGAGAAAAAGAGCATTTTGTTTTTTGTGTCATTACTGTCCATAATAAGCATTATACGCTGAATTTGGTAGAATGTCGAATTAACAGCTGAAAATGTTACAATATCAACATCAGAGCTGATAAACTAATGAAAGTGACATCTAATCTAACACTTAAGAAATGTGGCATGATATTTACATTTAATTTACCATCAGGATTTTTGTGGTGAGGTGAATAACATGCTTTTATCTGTCATTTCGGGTTCGAATCTTGAAAATTAAAAAAATTCTGACACTGAATAAATTTCTTCCTTAATGATCCTTATATAATGAATTTGGATTAGTCGAGAATCCAATACGATGATGCGTCGTCCTATTTGGTCGATGTCATTGAAGACATACCGGATTTTGCAAAAAACGTAGTGATTGGATTTGCAGAAAGCAATGGCCCAATATTGTGGAAGTTGCAAAATCAACAACTGACAAAATATAGCCGAGGGTGGATATAGTGTATTAACAACGGATTCAATTAAACGCGTGTGTCTCTAGTTGTTCCTAAAGTAGATAAACTTATAAAAGTTTATGAAATTCGAATGTGGCTTAAATGAGGATCCAAAATACCCCTTCTTTCATGACATGCTAAATCACCAAATGCTAAGAAATTCACATGTACTATATTTAGAAATATATGATGACTTAGTACTAAAGTATTATAAAACTGATGGTTTTTACTGAGAATATGATCTAATATTTTTTTCCTTTTTAAATATTGAGTATTACGAGCGGACTTTAAAGATAATGCTAATTATATTTGCACCTAACATATGTAGTGATTAATTATTTTTGTCACTTTTTCTTTTGGTTGCTTATTGAGTCTCGTCAAGACGAAGAACCTTTTATATATTCGTTTTTAAAATAAAAAAAGTTGTTCGTGTTCACCAACCTTTTAATTTTATATCTTGTCCTATTTTTGTATCTCGAAGGGGGTCCAACGGATTACCAATATGTGAATGATCTTATATAGCTCCAATTCCCTCTTGTGGACTTCATACAGCAAATATAAAATTGGCCAATGATTACTATTAAAATGTCAAACCAAAAAAAAAAAAAAAAAAAGGAAAGTCATATACCATAGTGAAATGTGTATTCTTGCATGCTTTCATATCTTTTTTTATTGGGGGTTTGACACAGATACCCATAAAAATAAAATTATATACCTTTGTCTACCCATTTCGTTTTGGAATTTTTACCTCCTATAGCAAAGGTTAACACCTTATTTATTTTAAATAAATACCATTTTCATTAAAATTAAAATCAATTACACCAGCGTTCCCATCCTTCCGCCGCCGTTCTTGACTCTTGATTATCTAACGAGTGCCATTTACGAGAAAGGGAATCCACACACTATATATCAAAGCTATCAAACATGGAATTAACCACATCAATTCCGACACACACTTCTACTTTTGGTGAAAATCAGAACGTCCAACTTTTTTTCTTTCTTTTTGCTTTGTCTTCTTCTGGAATTGAACTGCAGTAGAGGAGTTGGAATATGAGGCGACGACGCTCGACGCAGAGCTGGAGAGTTGCAACTTTGAATTGCTGGTTGCGGTGGAAACTGGGCCGCCGCTCGACGTCGAGTCCAACGAGGAGATGGCGGCGGTCGTGGAAAGAGGATTCGATTTCGAAGAACCACTGAGTGATGATTTCTTTCTTTCGCGATGAAGAAGAACATTTCTTTTAATATATTTCAATGTAATTTCAATGTTTTACGCTGTATTTTCATTGATTTTCATTGTATTTTTTTTCATTGTAATTCAATGTATCTCGCTGTATTCCATGTATTTTATTGTATTCTCTGTCTTTTTTTCATTATATTTCAATGTATCCCGTTGTATTCTATATACTTCATCGTATTCACTGTCTCGCTATATGCCATGAATGTATCCATAAGTTCTTTTTAATTAATATAATTTATGTATTCACATGTATTATATAATTTCTCTGAAGATTGCTATGTTTTTGGTGTATTTTTTGGTTGAAAATCTTTTTTATAACTGAAAATACAAATTTTGTGTGTTATAATTGAGTTTGTTGAGTTATATTAGGAGTCTATTATGTTAATTGATTCACTTTCCGTTTTAAAACAGTGTAATCCCCTATTTCACTCCGTGAATACAGTCGAATACAATAATCTGTCCAGCTGTAATCCCATGTTTCACTCCATGAATACAGTCGAATACAACAACTGATTAGCTGGACTTCCCTGATCCATGCCTATTTTTGCTACTGTATTCATGAGTACAATAGCTTAAATACATCAAATACATCTTATAACCACATAAAAAGTATCTATAATCCGTAATATAGCAAATGGTATCTAAGATGGCTAATTACTACTACTAAAAGTTAGTGCTTTATGAAAATTTCTCTTTGTTTTTCTACCCATGAACTAATTACATTTCCTACCCATAGCAGTTTTGTGGGGAATTTTTTCTTTATTCTCCAATTCTTTTTAATTTCTATGCTCTTTTTTTTCTCCTTTTCTTTTTTCTCGTTTTCTTCTTAATTTTTTCTTTTTTCCTTTTTTAATTTCATTTAACTTCTTTTTTCTTTATATTCTTTTTCTCTCCATAATCTAATTTCATTTACCGTTTTACTATTTTTTATTATTCTTTTTTTATACTATTACTAAAGAAAAATCAAATTTGTGCCAATTAAATGTAGCTAATACAACCAAAAAATATTAACTAACAGATGATACCAGTATAGTATATAGATATACCAACAGGGTATACAATTGTACGCAAAGAGTTAAAAAAATTTAATTCAATTATTAAACTTAAATAATATCAGTTGTCAATAAAAATTTTAAAAAATTCTAAAAGGATCTAATTGTAAGAGTATACAGCTACATTATATAGCATACTATAATATATATTTTTTGTGCATTTTAAATTTGCCCCTCATGTAGGGTAAAAGCTTAAAGCAAATTAAAAGGGAAACGATAAGTGAATTTACGGGTAATAAGTATACTATTATAGTATATTGTATACTATTACAGCATACTGTTACAGTTGCATATTATTACAGTATACTACAACAATATATTGTATATTATAATAGTATACTGTTGCAGTATAACTATATACTCCTATATTATATTGTATATTATAGCAGTATATTGTTAGGTAACTGTGTTCTTCTTCGATTATTATAATATGCTGTTGTAGTATATTATATACTATAACAGTATACTATTGTAGTATAGCTATATACTTCTACAACATATTGTATACCATAGTATTATACTGTTGGATAACTCTGTTCTTTTTCGATTTTCAGCTAAAATTTCTATCTCGATCACTTCAAAGCAGCTCCAACTGTGAGCGAATTTCAGTATGAATTTCCAAAAGGTACTATAAGCAATATTTAATAGCAACAGAATTATAATTAAATTTTTCCGGGAAATGACTCGAACTAGAATAATTAGCGACGAGATATAAAATTTATTGGGAGGGAGAGAATTTTGTGGCGATGAAAGGTATTCAATAGGCGATGATTTCATTCAGCAAGAGAAAATTAAACTACATGCGTGTAGTGAGTTAATTGAATCATAATTTATAGATATTGAGCAAATATATTTTTTTGTATACACAAAATCATCACATAACTAAAAAAAAACTGCTACTCCTTGCTCCCATTAATTATCAATATTTTACTTTGTGAATATTATAAAAATATAGCCTATCAGATAAACAATTTTACTTATGAAAATAGAAGCAAGAACAAAGAGAGAAAATCGACGAAGAGAGAAATAAAATGTTTCTTACTTTGGATTGAAGGAAGAAAGGTCCCGTATAGGTTAGGTATAGATTCGTTGCCCCTGAAGCCTTTAAAGACTTTCTTAATGGATGGACGGGTAATAATTTTATATGGAGTGGGTATGTATAGTAATTATTATCCAAGTGGGTATAACCGGGTAATTAGTTTTAGTTTAATAGGTAGACTCCATAAATTCCTCTTTTTTTATTCTCGTCCGATATTTGATATCGACTTTAGGGCTGACTAAATTATAAGCCCACTAAAAAGTCTCACTTTAAGGGGTTAAAGTACTCCCTACAAAATAGTCAAAATAGCACGGGCTAGCCAGTTTTCGGACTGGTAATCCAAAAATAGTCAGCATTTGCAAAGTCATTGAAAAATAGCCACTATTTTGCTACAACACGGAAAGTTACAGCATAATATACTCGAGATTGGTGCACCTGTGTATGAACTTCCAGCATATTATGCTGGAACTCCAACACACGGAAAGTTCCAGCATAATATACTGGAGATTGAAGCACCTGTGTATGAACTTCCAGCATATTATGCTGGACCAGTATTAGTTCCAGTATATTATGCTGGAATAGTTTTCGGATTTTGAACAGTGTTTCCGTTCAGATTTATCTTTATATGAAAAGTGACTAAATTTTGATTACTTTTAAAACTATGGCTATTTTTTAACTACTACTTGTAAATCTGGCTATTTTTGAATTTTACCCTACAAAATACTCAATTCCGAAGGCTCCAATTTGAGACCCTAGTCAAAAAAGAAGGTGAACTTATCACTGTACCAAACTACCAACCTTTAATGTTCACATATACTCTCTCCATCCAGGTTTAATTATCCATGATTGATTTGATATACCCCTTAAGAAATAGTAATAAATAACATGATAATTTTACTATATTTACCCCTAATTATTATTAATGAAAACCTAATTTTTACTATTTTAAATCCAAAATATTGGGAAATGATAAGCGTAAAATATGTATAAGATGATAAATTGAACAGTGACCAAGTAAACTTGAAAGGAGAAATATCATTTTCAAATCTGTAATGTCCCTCATTATTAATACAGATAATGACAAGTAAACTTATGTTGTATTAATAGTGGACACTTATAAGGTTTGCTAAAAAAAAAAAAAGGAAAGTCCAGATGTCACGACCCTAAAACCGACCCGGCTGTGATGGTGCCGATCGTGAAAGTAGGCCAGCTGACACAACTCCCGAATTGACCATTTAATCAATAACAATTATTTTTAAGCCTTTAATTAATTAGTTATCTCATAATGTAAGTCTAAATGAACAGTGCAGAATAAATATACAAGCCCTACATCGGGGTGTCACAAGTCACGAGCATCTACTAAGGTCTGAATACAACTAAGAGTCTAAAAATGTACTAAATACAGTCTAAGGAAGACAAGAGGGAGAAAAGCAGTGTTGCGATCGTCGGGCTACCTTGCTAACTCCAATTACTCTACCACTGAGCAATCAACACCCGCTACCGGGTTCAGAACTACCTGAATCTGCACACAAGGTGCAGGGAGTAATGTGAGTGCGCCAACTCAGTAAGTAATAAAAGTAAATGAAAGCTGAGCAGTAAGAAAACACGTAAGCCACGTCATAACGCTACAGCAAATGCAGTACATTTCCAAAATAGTGCAGAAATTATTTGCTTCGTAAATCATGCTCAGTTTCAGTAAAACCTTTTAAAGCAACTTTCAATAGTTTCAAACGAGTGATAAAACAATGATTAAAAATGATAGAAACGTAAACAGCCCCTCGGGCAAAACATGTACCATAAACCGCCCCCTGGGCATAATATCAACAGAACCAGCCCCTCGGGCTACCCGGGATTGTGAGGTAGCCCGAGGGGCTGGTTCTGTTGATATTATGCCCAAGGGGCAGTTTATGGTACATGTTTTGCCTGAGGGGCTGTTTACGTTTCTATCATTTTTAATCATTGTTTTATCACTCGTTTGAAACTATTGAAAGTTGCTTTAAAAGGTTTTACTGAAACTGAGCATGATTTACGAAATAAATAATTTCTGTACTATTTTGGAAATGTACTGCATTTGTTGTAGCGTTATGACGTGGCTTACGTGTTTTCTTACTGCTCAGCTTTCATTTATTTTTATTACTTACTGAGTTGGCGCACTCACATTACTCCCTGCACCTTGTGTGCAGATTCAGGTAGTTCTGAACCCGGTAGCGGGTGTTGATTGCTCAGTGGTAGAGACATTGGAGTTAGCAAGGTAGCTGCCCGACGTTCGCATCACTGCTTTTCTCCCTCTTCTCTTCCTTAGACTGTATTTAGTACATTTTTAGATTCTTAGTTGTATTCAGACCTTAGTAGATGCTCGTGACTTGTGACACCCCGATGTCGGGCTTGTGTATTTATCCCGCACTGTTCATTTAGACTTACTTTATGAGATAACTGATTAATTAAAAGGCTTAAAAATAATTTCTAATGATTAAATGGTTAATTCCGGAGTTGTGTCGGGCTGGCCTAGTTTCACGATAGGCGCCATCACGATCGAGTCGGTTTTAGGGTCGTGACACCAGATTAGAAGTTATTGTTTTCACCAATCCTTATATAGAAGTTCAAGATACATGAAATAAGGATAATTTTACTAAATAAGGGAAGTTCTTGTAGTTATAAAATCTCCTAAAGAAAATAAGTATATTGTTCATTGAGAATTCTTGTTAAGACACAATCACTGAGAATGTTTGACACAATTAACCTAACCATTTATAACGAATCTTAGCATATTCTATCCACCCCCGACCCCCCGGGAACAATCAGATATTGTTCTTTTTTCTTTTTGTTATTGTTGGGTTTAAGCTTCTTAGAGCTTAAAATAGAGTGAATGGGAAATGGAGGAAAAATAAAAAATTTCAAATTTCCATCTTTGACAAAGGGAGATTGTCCCATATTGGAGGAGGAAAAGAGTTTTGATGGATATATATACATTTTTACTTCTTCTAGCTCTTAAAGAGTTGAGAAGAAGGCAAGCCTTGCACCGCCGTCGCTCGCTCAGCTTCGGCCCCGGCCCCGGCCCCGGCCTAGGCTTCGGATCCAGCTACTCAGAGGAGACTTGAGGTATAGTTGTACGGTGTCCGCAGCTCTGAAGTCCCCTTCTATTTCTTTTAGCTGTTCATTTGATTCATACAGTTATGTTTATTTCAGACCATTATTTGTAGTATCATAGACGCTCATGTATTCGTTACACCAGATCTGGGTATTTGAATTTCGACACTTATTAGCTTATCTATCTTGTGTCAGACTATTAATTTCTTTACTGTCATTGTATTTGAAGTGTGTTAATAATAATTAATAAATACATCTAACGTTGGCTTGCCTAGCAAGTGAAATATTATGCGCCATCACGATCCCGAGGGTACGAATTCCGGGTCGTGGCATTGCATAAATGTCTATAGTAATGCGGAAACTTCGAAAGAACTATGGGATGCATTGGAAAAGAAGTATAAAACCGAGGATGTCAGTTTGAAGAAGTTTGTTGTAGCCAATTTTTTGAACTATAAGATGGTAGACAACGAGCCTGTCATTATCCAAGTTCAAGTATTGCAAGTTATAATTCATAATTCCTTGCTGAAGGTATAATTTGAATTAATGCTTTTGTTAAAAGTATTAATTTTGTTACTAATTACGAATTTTTTATTGAAGGCTTGGTCATTATGAGGCTTTTCAAATTGCAGCAATGATTGAGAAGTTGCCTCATTTATGGAGAGACTTTAAGAACTACTTGAAACACAAGCGAATATTGTCTGAATGCAACTTAGTGGGAAATCCTAAGGAGTGGCGGATTGAAAGCCACCCGCCATGTTTGTGCTGTTAGAGAAGCATTTGCTTCATATGCTCCCGCTGGACCCGATGAAACTATTTTTATGGGAAATTCTGCAACAGCCAAAATTGAGGGTTATGGAAAAATATTCCTAAAGATGACCTCTGGCAAGGTGGTGCCTCTGAACAACGTTTGTCATGTTCCTGAAATATGGCAGAACTTAGTTTCTATTTCACTACTCGTCAAGAACGGTTTTAAGTGTGTTTTTGTTTCAAACAAAGTTGTAATAAGTAAGAGCGAGATGTACTTAGGAAAATGTTACTTTACTGAGGGCCTTTTCAAACTGAATGTAATGGTTGTTGACAATAATAAAATTTCAGCTTCTTCTTACTTACTTGAGTCAAATGATTTATGACATATACGTTTGGGACATGTCAATTATAAAACCTTGCGGAAAATATTAACTAGGAAGTATTGCCTAAGTTTAAACATCCTTATAAGTCAGTTGAAAGGAATTCAAATCCTTTAGACTTAATTCGCACAGATATTCGCGATATGAAATCGATATCATCTCGCGGTGGAAAGAAGTTTTTTATAACTTTTATTGATGATAGCACTCGCAATTGCTATGTTTACTTACTTAATAGTAAAGATGAAGCAATAGATGCATTCAAGCAATACAAAAATGAAGTTGAAATGGAACTTAACAAGAAAATCAAAATGATAAGAAGTGATAGGGGTGGTGAATACGAATCTCCTTTTGAAGAGATACGTTTAGAATATGGAATTATTCATGAAACAATGGCCCCTTGCACGCCCCAATCCAATGGGATTGCAGAAAGAAAGAATCGATCATTAAACGAGATGATGAACGCTTTGTTAATAAGTTTTGGTTTATCACAGAACTTGTGGGGGGAGCCATTCTTACAGCTAACCGGTTATTAAACCGAGCACCCCATAGCAAAACACAATCCATTCCATATGAAAAATGGAAAGAAAGGAAGCTCAACTTGAATTATTTTCAAGTGTGGGGGTGTTTGGCAAAAGTACAAGTTCCTAAACCCAAAAGGGTAAAGATAGGACCGAAAACATTGGTTGTGTTTCCATAGGATATGCAACAAATAGTAAAGTATATTGATTTTTGGTTCATAAATTAGAAAATCCTAATATTCATAATAATACGGTTATAGAATCAGATAATGCTGAATTTTTCGAAAATATATATATCCGTATGAAAAGGAATGTGAGTCGACTGGTGAACGATCCAAACGACCTCAGGAAGAAACAAAAGAAAGAACGTATAATCAGGAGGATTCAAGACGTAGTAAACGTCAAATAACGTCTACTTCATTTAGACCAGATTTTGTGAATTTCTTATTGGAAAATGAGCCTCGAACATTTAAAGAAGCTATGTCTTCTTCAGAATCATTACTTTGGAAAGAGGCAGTCAATAGTGACTGAACAACCATATATGGGAATTGGGAATTGGCTGATCTCTTGGGTTCTAAATGGATTTTTAAGAGGAAAATGAAAGATGATGGTACTATTGACAAATATAAGGCAAGACTTATGGTCAGAGGGTATAGACGACAAGAAGGTCTTGACTATTTTGATGCATATTCTCCAGTTACAAGAATTACGTCCATACAAATATTAGTAGCATTAGTTGCGGTATATGGTCTTGAAATTCATCAAATGGACGTTAAAATGACATTCTTAAATGGAGATTTGGAGGAAGAAATTTACATGGAATAACCTGAAGGGTTTGTGGTTCTAGGTAAAGAAAAGAAGGTGTGTATACTTGTTAAGTCACTTTAAAAAACAAATTGACCAAACAATGTTGTCAAATGGTTTTAAGATAAATGAATGTGATAAATGTGTGTACATTAAAAACGTTACAAATCACATAGTCATTGTTTGCTTATATGTGGATAATATGTTGATAATGAGTAATGACATTGGCCACATAATGCAACTAAGCATATGCTAACTAGCAAGTTTGATATGAAAGACTTAGGAGTTGCCGATTTAATTCTAGGTATTAAGATCCATAAGACTCCTCATGGTATGGCATTGTCGCAATCCTATTACATTAAAACAGTATTTGAAAAATTCAAGTACTTAGATTTTAAAGTTGCAAAGACTCTAATTGATGTGAATCTTGCACTTGCAAAGAACAAAGGCCAAAACATATCACAATTAGATTATGCTCGTGTGCTGGGATGTTTAATGTATATCATGAATTGTACTCGACTAGATATAGCTTGTGCTATAAGTAAATTGAGTCGATAAATGAGTAACCCAGGTAAATCTCATTGGATGGGGATGAAACGAGTTTTGGGATATTTAAAACATGCCCAAGACTATGCTTTGTACTACAGTAATTATCCTGCGGTGATTGAACTGATTCTAATTCCACAAGTGGATATGTATTCATTATTAGTGGAGAACTGGTATCTTGGAAGTCGTCCAAACAAACTTGTATTGCCCACTCTATAATGGAGGCTAAGTTTATAGCCTTAGATAAAGCCGATGAAGAAGCTTAATGGCTCTGGAATTTCTTGGAATATATCCCATTTTGGTCCAAACTGTTGGCACCAATATGCATACATTGTGATAGTCAAGCGGCAATTGGAAGGGCTGGAAACGTTATGTATAATGGTAAATCTCGTCATATACGACAAAGACATAAAACCGTTAGGCAACTACTCTCTATGGGGATCTTCACAATTGACTACGTAAAGTCAAGCGATAATGTGTCAGATCCGCTTAAATGTAACGACCCGACCGGTCGTTTTGAGCTTTTGCACTTTGCTCGCCAGTTCTCGGGCATGTCTAGCCCCGTATTATGCATTATGACATATGTAAATCGTTGGTTTTGGTTTCAGGGTAATCGGAATGAATTTGGAAGAACGGTTCTCAATTTGAAGCTTAAAATTTGAAAGGTTTGACCAAGTTTTGACTTGTTTGTATATGATCTCAGATTGGAACTTTTATGATTTAGTTAGCTCCGTTAGGTGATTTGGGACTTAGGAGCGTGATCGGAATGCATTTTGGAGGTCTGTGGAAGGTTTAGGCTTGAATTGGCGAAAGTGAGATTTTGGCGTTTTCCGGTTGATAGGTGAGATTTTGTATAGGGGTCGGAATGGAATTCCGGAAGTTGGAGTAGGTCTGTGTTGTCATTTGTGACGTGTGGTCATTCGAACGTGGTTTGATAGACTTTTTGATCGAAAGAGGAATTTATAAGATTTTGGAATTCTTAGGCTTGAATCCGATGCACATTTGGTGTTTTGCTGTTGTTTTGAGTGTTCCGAAGGTTGGAACAAGTCTGAATGATGCTATGGGATATGTTGGCATGTTTGGTTGAGGTCCTGAGGGCCTCGGGTGAGTTTCGGGTGGTTGAACGGATGAAATTGTATGTAGAGAAGTTGCAGATTTTTGGGCTTCAGCTGTTGCAGGTTTTCCTTCTTCGCCGCGTAGGGAGTCTCGCAATCGCGTAGATTTGATGGGGGCAGTTCAGGTTGTGCTTCGCGATCGCATAACTTGAGTCGCGATCGCGTGAGTTGGGCAAATTGTTCAACGCGTTCGCGTGGCTATACTCGCGATTGCATAGGTTTAAGGTCCTGTGCATCACGTTCGCGTGGGTCTATCCGCGTTCGTGTAGAGTAAATTTAGGGTCTGGGAAGCTTGTGCTTCGCGATCGCGATGAGGGTCCCGCGATCGCGATTAAGGAATTTTAAGTGCTGGGCAGAATGTTTTAAAAGCTCATTTCCGCGATTTTGAGGCTAAGTTCCTCCATTTTTGGATGATTTTGAAGCTTCTTGAAGGGAATTGAAGAGAGAATCAAGGGGGAACACTTGGAGGTAAGATTTATGTACTTTATACTCGATTCTTATGTGAATTCTACCCAATTAATCATGGAATTTAAGCCTAGTATTGAAGAACTAGGGCTTGTAATTGGAGACATAGAATTTGGGATTTGAGGGGCCATTTGAGGTCCGTTTTTGTTATTTTTTATATGTTTAGACTCGCGAGAGGATGAGGATTCCACAGATGTTAATTTTGTCGGATTCCGAGACGTGGGCCCTGGGGGGCGGGTTTGGTCAAATTCGGGATTTTTGGTATAAATTGGATATTTTCGAGTGGGCTTTGTTCTCTTAGCATATTTTAATGGTTATGTGTTGATTGTGGCTAGATTTGGAGCATCCGGAGGTCGATTCGTGAGGGCAAAGGCATCGCGGGCTAGAGTTTGGATCGGATCGAGGTGAGTAATGATTTTAAATGTTGTCCTGAGGGTATGAAACCCCGGATTTGCACATCGTGGTGCTATATTGAGGTGACGCACACGCTAGATGACGAGCGTGGGGTCGTGCACTATTGGGGATTGTGACTTAGTCCATCTTGAATGATTGTTTTATCGTGTAGTTGATTGAAAAGTAATTGTTATCATTATGTTTTTGGGCTGAATGCCATATTTGGACCTTGTGCCAACTATTTGGACCCTTAGGGGATTTTTACTGATATTTCCTCACTATTCTGGCTTTATACTTGTACTCGGTCATGTTATATACCACTATTTTCATAACTCAGCCATGCTTACTCTGTTTAAATACATTAAATGATATTTTTAAATGAAAATTGGGCTGAGCATCATGTTTTACTGTTGCCCGAGTGGCTTATGAGATTCTGACTGAGTAAGGCCGAGGGCCTGAGATTGTAAGCCACGAGGTCGCTTGTTGATTATGAGGCCGAGGGCCTGAGATTGTACGCCACGAGGTGGCTTGTTGATATGAGGCCGAGAGCCTATGTGATTAAGCCACGAGATGGCTTGATATTGCGCTTGGGACGTAAGGGGCCCCTCCAAGAGTCTGTACACCCCCAGTGAGCGCGGGTACCCAGTGTGATGATTTTGTTTATTATATGAGGCCGAGGGCCAGATTGGTTATGCCACGAGATGGCTTGTTATTGCGCTTGGGCCGTAAGGGGCCCCTCCCGTAGTCTGTACACCCCCAGTGAGCGCGGGTACCCAGTGTGATGATTCTGTTTATTATGTGAGGCCGAGGGCCGGATTGGTTATGCCACGAGATGGCTTGTTATTGCGCTTGGGCCGTAAGGGGCCCCTCCCGGAGTCTGTACACCCCCAGTGAGCACGGGTACCCATTGTGATATTCTGTTTATTATGTGAGGCCGAGGGCCAGATTGGTTATGCCACGAGATGGCTTGTTATTGCGCTTGGGCCGTAAGGGGCCCCTCCCGTAGTCTGTACACCCCCAGTGAGCGCGGGTACCCAGTGTGATGATTCTGTTTATTATGTGAGGCCGAGGGCCGGATTGGTTATGCCACGAGATGGCTTGTTATTGCGCTTGGGCCGTAAGGGGCCCCTCCCGGAGTCTGTACACCCCCAGTGAGCACGGGTACCCATTGTGATATGAGATATAGCCCGAGGGGCTGGTATTGTTCCATGTGTTTTGCCCGAGGGGCTGCTTCTGTTGGTATTGTGCCCGAGGGGCGGTTCCTTATGTGTTTATCTTTTCTAATTGCCTGTCATTTATTTGCTTGACTGTTAAAAAAGCATTTTGAAGATGCTTAAATTGAACTAAAGTGAATTTACATATTTTCACTGTTCCACTGTTTTTACTGGCTTTCACTGCTTCTTTATAGCATGTTGATGTGCCTTTACGCGATTTCTTATTACTCAGTCTGCATTTATTATTATTACACACTGAGTTGGAGTACTCACTTTACTCCCTGCACCTTGTGTACAGGTTCAGGTATTTCTGGACCCGGTAGCGGGTATTGGTTGCTCAGAGGCAGAGTCATCGGAGTTTAGCAAGGTAGCTGCCCGACGTCCGTAGCACTGCTTTTCTCCCTCCTGATTTCATTAGACTGTATTTAGTGCATTTTCAGACTTTTCCGTTGTATTTAGACCTTAGTAGATGCTCGTGACTTGTGACACCACGATGTCGGGTTATATCTATTCCGCAATAGTATTATCTACCTTATTTTGGGATCTATTATTATGATTTAGACTTAGTTCTATTATTTAATTGCTTAAGAATGAAGAGGGAGTGTGTCGGCTGGCCTTGTCTTCACGAGAGGCGCCATCACGACCGGGACCGGGTTTAGGGTCATGACATTAAAAGAGGCCTAACTAGAGAGGTAGTTGAAAGATCATCGAGGGAAATGTGACTATGGGCGAGGACAAGTTATTGTGGTGGTAACTTTACCTAGAAGACTGGAGATCCAAAGATCTAGGTTCAAGGAGATCAAACAAAGTCATTAATAAGGATTCAACATTGTCAACTAAAATTTTGGTCTGTTCTCGTGATGAGACAATGTTTAGTGCCAAGGGATTTGATACGAAGTATCGGGATGACACGTTTAGGAATCACCTATGTAAGTGTGAAGTATCTAGCATCATCAAGGAGAATTTTGCAAGGCCAGTTCTCTACGCACTTATGAAACCAGGTGGTGTTCATAGCTGAAACAAACACAAAAATAAGAACCAAAGACGGTTAAGGGTTGATTCTTTGACTTATGGTTGTCTAGGTATTCACCAAAGTTCGATGGTTCAAAGATATCAAATATAACGATTGATCGAGTATGTCCGACATAAGTTTACTACGGAAAGTTCAAAGGGAAACCTACTTATCCAGATGCGATTAATCCTTGCTTGTAAATCACACAGTTTTTTCATGCATATATCCATGATATAGACATTCCACATTCATGTGGGGGATTGTTGGGTTTAGCTTCTTAGAGCTTAAAATAGAGTGAATGGGAAATGGAGGGAAAATAAATTTTTTTGAATTTTCCTCTTTGACAATGGGACAATGTCCCATATTGGAGGAGGAAAAGAGTTTTGATGGGTATATAACTATATATGCATTTGTACTTCTTCTAGCTCTTAAAGAGTTGAGAAGAAGGAAAGCCTCGCATCATTATCGTCGTTGCTCGCTCGGCTCGGCTTCGTCTTTGGATTTGTATTCATTATTTAATCCAAATTAGACCATTTCTGTAACGATAATTTAGTTTTTCCTCCGTTATAATTTGAATTTGGCGGTTTGCATAAATGGTCGTTTTATAAAACAACCATTTTGGGTTGCAGCCTTACATGAAGTGTTGCAACTCTTCGGTATTACCCAACGTTTTGGCTATAAATACCTGAACTCTCCCTCAGATTTTCCTGACGGAAATTCTTATTTCTCCTTCTACCTTCTGCATTGTTTTAATAGAAAAGAAAGTAGTAAGTGTGATTTACTAATGTTCTTTGAGTTCGCTGGTCATTGGGTTTGAAGTACCACTACACCAGTGAGGATAATCCGTTCTATACTGGGAGGGAATAATCCTAAACCTTGGGTACTAAGAGGGGATTGAGTTCCTTAAGGAAATACTGTGAATTCAGTAAGCTCAGATTAATTTATGTTCTTCTACATTTCTGGTTTTACTTTATTTTTTTTATTTGAATATATTTTCGAATACAGATTACTAACAGTTATTATACTGGTAAAATACTTTTCTGTGTTTGAAAACCTTCGACTTTTTTTTGGATTAGCCATTAGGAGTGGTAGCTACTGGTCGGCTCGACTAATTCCAGTTTGCATTGCATAGGACCGATAAAAAGACAAGCGTTTCCTTGTAGAAATGTTTCCATTCCTAAGGCTAGAAAGTTAACTCCATACTATTAAGTTCTGAAAAATATTTTAGTGAAAAAAAAATTATATACGCAAGCTTAAAGTATTTTGTAAAAAGAAAATTTTAGAGAATATTTTCGGAATAATTACCTATGCCTATTATAATATATACATTTTGTTTACTCATAAAATGGTATAGTTGAATTTATAATGAGGTTTATAGACAAGTGAATCGATTTGATCCAAAAATAATAAAGAAATAGGACAAAAATAATATTACCAAATAAAGAAATAACAATACTGAGTTTGAGATCGGTTTTTTTCCTGAAGCAAGAACAGTAACAATGATAAAATTATTTAGATTAAGTGTAGAATGGTGAAGTACAATTTTGCGTGCAGAATGTTTCATGTCCTTTACAAAAGTCGTCAATATGATATTCATAGCCGTATTTAGGGGGGCAAGATCCTCAAGCTCTTCTTGAATGACAATAAATATGTCATTGATGGGTGCATAACGGCTGATTTTGAATGAAAATATTCTCTATAACAGCTGCTCATTTAATTCATCTGATGTCAAGTCTCCGAACCTTTATCATCGGTTATGCTTCCTTCGGAATTCACTTTGAATCTGTTATGTGTTGATACCTAATTTTTCCCTATAATATTTTTCAAAAGTGCATATATACCTAAAACTATGCATTAGCATCAATTGGCATTTTTCAATAATTTCTACATTTAAATTAATTTGCCCTATCATTTTTATCTTATATAAATAATCACAAAATTGCATCACAAACGATTTTAAAATATTTCTTGATTTAACATTACCATTTATGGTCCTATTAAGTCCAAATTATTTCATAAATGGCCAGATTGGCACTTTTGGTTACAATTGCAATAACTTTGCAATCGTGGCCCATGTGTACATTATTGCATTATTTTATCAGAAATTGGTCCATTGTATTTTTAAAATACTAAATAATTATTTTAAAACATTTACATGCATAAAAAATCATTTTTATAATTAGTTATTTATTTCACAAATTAGTTCTATTCATTTGTTTTGGGTATGTAATAAACAACCCTTTTATTTTCAATTTTAGCCTAAATAACCAGCCTAACACCTCTTTATAAATTAGCCCAAAACCTTAGGCCCAAATCATTTACCTACCCGACCCAATGCTTAGCCAATCCTGGCCGTTGATCATTTTTGATCAACGATCCAGGATTTTCCTACCATAATTAAACTAATCAAACCCCCCTCTAACCCTAATCATTTGCCCCTTCCCCCGCCGTCATTCTTCCCCTTTCTCTCTCAAACGCTCTCTAGCAAAACCCTAATTTCCCCGCCTTCACCGGCTTACACTGCTATTCCATGGTGTTTCTTCATCATCTCAGGCCTTTACCGGCCTCCTACCGGCTATGGTCTATCCGTCTCCTAGATCTTTGAGGGGATTTCAAGGGACCTAGGCAGTTCTGTTTTGCACCTTTGGATTTCTTGCCTGTTTCAGGCTATTTGCTCGGCCTTGAGTAAGAATCTTTCTTATTTTGTCACGAATCCATGATTTTCTAAGCCTATGTTCTCGTCTCTGTTGCACTTTCTAAAAAAAATTTGGTCTCCGATCTTCTCAGATATGAATAGATCTAAGACGAATCGAACATATTTCACATGTTTTCGTTGAAAGTTTTCTGGTTATCAACTGATTTCCCGTTTTTCCTAAACTAGGGTTTACTATAAGTTATCTTCTCAAAAGGTTTCTGATTTTTAATGCTTAATCGTTTGTTCTTATGTGTTCTCGACTGATTTAGGCTAAGGCTGCCTAATCCCTAGTCGATTTATGTGAAAACCCTAATTTTTTTATGTTTTGCTTCGATTCTGAGTTTTTCCCATGTTACCCGTTGCATTTTTTCATTCTGCATTTTGACTTACATGCTTCTCCTTAGTCAGATTCATTGCTTTGTGACTTTTCCCCTAATTACTCCCTAATAGGGTTTCAGAATTATTTTCCGTCTATTTTCTCTATGTTTATGGAATTTTACTTAGCCTATCTTCTATTTGTGGAAGTTGGTATCTTTCCAGAAATCAGTATCACTTTGAAATTCTGAGTGACTGATCCTCGATTATCTCCCTGTTTATGACCTTAATTGTCTTCTTACCTTATTTAATTGCCTATAATATTTACCGATTCCTTATGTGATTATTTCCTTAATTAGACTCCTAATTATTCACTCTTTGCTTAAGTCTGATTTGAATTTCTTTCCTTAAATATTTCCTGTCCTTACTGTTGGTTAATTACCCTTAATTAAGGGAGGACTATACTGATTTTTTCATGTAATTGATTCTGTGATCCTCCCTTGATTGACTGAAGTTGGTACTGTTACCTTATTTGCCCTACCTTTGAACTACTATATAAACTCCTCTATTTTACTTCTTAACGGACGAACATTAGTTCAAAAAAAAAACACTTACACTCAAAACTCTCCTTTCTTTCTCTGCTACTTGTGATAATCACTGATCTAGCCGGCTGTAAGCCAAGGCTAGATATTGAACTGCACTCGCTTTACATTATGTGCTCTCTTCCTTAACTGGTATGTCTCTGATTAGATTTTGAAACCTAAACTCTAAGTGTTTCATTACTGCACTAGTCAATCAGCGGTGCGTTCGACGGTTCCGTGCCTTTTCCCCTCAAGTTGTCCGCTTGAGGGTCCCAGTCTAGACCTCTATAGCAACCTTACTCTGATTAATTGTGCATGCATCATGGTCAAACCTAGCCGGGTTAATATGTTGTCCGCATAATAACCCTTTAAGACAAGCCTCGTCCAAAAGTCCATCGGGTTTTCCATAATCCCAACGGACGCAACCACGATTGTGTGCATTAATTTTGGAGAAATAAGTGTCAATGTGCTAACCATTATTGTATAAATGGACGAACCTGGAGGGGGAAAGGGCTTAACCATCTTTTGTTTTGCAGAAAATGAGGCACGAAGTCCCCGGATTCGGTATGGTCAGTAGCATACCTCCACTTTTGCTAGATTGGTGGATGGATCTTCCCTCAAGTGATCAAAATCATGTGAAACGAGTCATAGGAAATTTGCCTTCTATATTGGATCTTCAACCAAACAAGATGCTGATTGAGGCTGCCACTATGTTTTGGGACAAGGAAAGGGCCGTGTTCCGCTTTGGGGACAAAGAAATGACTCCTCTCCTAGAAGAAATAGGAGGTTATACTGGGTTGCCTTGGGATAGCCCTGGTTTACTAGCACCTGAAAATCGCACCACTAGAGGATTCCTTAAAATGATGGGGCTGAAGAAAAATGATGACTTGGAGTGTCTGAAAAACTCCTACATACCTTTCGAATTCCTCTATGAAAGATACGGTCACAGTAGCTCTTACCGTATTTTTGATGATGAGTTCTCAATCACCTCCTTGGGCTAGGTTCATCGTAGGGTCTTCGTGTTCATTGTGTGTTTTTTGGGCATGCTGGTATTCCCAATCCAAGGGGATAGAATCCATAATAGGCTGGCCATGGTGGCCAAAACTATGATGGACGGGATCGAGGGGCAAACATATACCATTGTCCATATAATCATTGCATATATGTACTGGGCCTTGGAACGCTGTCAGAAGGGGTTCAGATTCTTCGAGGGTTGCAATTTGTTGCTGCAAGTTTGGATGCTAGAACATCTTTAAAGGGGTCAATACCATCAAGAATTTCCACGAAGATCGTGGTATGATCATATAGCTTTCCATCACCCTAAGAGGATGACATATATTCCGGACATGTTTGCTCAACCAAAGGATGCTATAGGATGGGTACAGTTTTTCAACAAGTCAACTGAGGACCGGGTTCAGTGGATGTTCGAGTGGTTCCCCACTGACGAGTTCATCATCAGATCCAGAGACGTCCCACACTTGGTGTTGATTAGGTTGAGGGGGATATACCCTTATGCTCCCCTCAGGGTTATGAGACAGGCAGGCAGGAGACAAGTCATACCGCGAGTCGCAAAGATGAGTCACTTCATACCCGATTTTCAGGGTGACGCCATCCCATAATGTAGCACAATATATGTGAACTTTGAAGATTATTGTGGAAAAGAACACTATCGAGCAGGACCGATATCATGTGGGCCATTCACACTTTTACCCCTCATGGTTGGACGATAATCTAGCAGGAGTCTTCGAGCCGAGGGTTGGTCCAGGGAACAGGGTCATAGATGAGTTTGCCGAAGCAGAGGTGAAGTATAACAAGCTGCGCAAAAGAGTTCGAGAGTCTGAAGCTGAGCATATGGCGCAACATAAGGCCGATATGGAAATGATTAATGAGTGGAAAAAGAGAGCTGTTAAATCCAACGAAAGGTTGGAATATCTGGAGTACAGTTTAATGGAATTGGAAGGGAAGATAAGGAAGAGAGTCACCGACTGCCAGAACGCTGAGGGAAACGAAGGAGGGCATTTGGCAAGGGCATTCTTACTGCTGAAACTGCGCGAGCTGGGAGAGTTGATCGACAATAGCATCCGGTCTGGAGAGGGTCCTTCTGTGACCAAGTAGATTAGGTTTACTCGCTTTCTTCTTAAAATGTAATAAGGCCAAGTGCCATTAGTAACATTATCGTTATTTAGTGTCATTTTGGGTCATTTATTTTTGCATTAATGAAATGAGGCAATTATTGGCACTGAATTTCTCCTAATCTATTTGTCGCTAGGCCTACCTCGGGTGCAATGAGGCTCCCAAATTAGGACGCGAGTTTACACTCCCGCAATATGTGTTTAAATACTGCAAACATTTCTGAATCATTACTAATTTGGATACCTTTTGTTTTTCTTTCTTTCTTTTGATTATTCCCATTCCCAAAGGTTGGTTCGTGCATACTGGCATCATCAGCCTATCATACAAGATCTAGGGGCCCTCCGCCTTCTCCTCCTTCTAGTCCACCAAAAGGCAAGGAAAAAGCAAAAATGGAAGATTTGAACGGCGCCAGAAAGGAAAACAACACAGGGGTTGAACATGCAGAAACTTCTGAGGGTCGGGGTACTCAGGCCCCAAATAATGCAGTTTCACGGCTCGAACAGAAAATACTAGAACTCCAGGGTGAGCTTGAGCATGTCCGGAATAATTAATAACTAAGTTAAATCCAAAGATTCAATGATTAAAAGTAGCTAAAATTGTCCAAAATGGCTTAGAAAGTCGAACCCACGAGTGCAGCAGCTAAATTACAATATCTGATACCCTAAAAATGGAAAAAGAAGCTATTTATACTAGGCTGAAAAATATGGACAAAAATGCCCCTGCGGGGTTAGTGCGGACCGCACAAAATGGACCGCGGTCCGCACTAGGGCTTTTGCCTTGAAAAATAGCTCTCTGAATCTTGGCATCGCGGACCGCAGAGAATGGACTGCGGCTGCGGAGGCTTCCAGTGCGGTCCGCGTAAAATGGATCGCAGACCGCGGAGGCTTGAAACTCTGAATTTGACACTCTCTGATTCTCCTCACCGCGGACCGCAGAGAATGAACTGCGGCCGCGTTGATCTTAGTGCGGACCGCACTAAATGGTAGTGCGACTGCACTGCCTCTTGGCCTGAAAATCACCTTTTTGAATCTCCTAGTGCGGACTGCACAAAATGGCGTGCGGCCGCATTAGGCCTGTTTAGCCTAAGCTTGTCTTGTCTTTGGTACTTGTGCAAGTTTCACTCCGTTTGAGCTGATCTTTGATATCTCGTCACTTTGATGATCAAACCTGCAATCAAGTACAACTTGTGAGCCGTTTGGGACTATTTTGTATGAATTTCTAATCAAAGCATAAGCAAGGAGTATAAAATGCGTCAAAATCCCTAGTTATCATGTGCGAGGGAGAGCTTTTCTTGTGCTCGGGAGGTGTGATGACCCAAAAGGTCATCACTTGATTTACAAGTCAATTCTATGTTCTGAGGTCTTAAAAACCTCCTTTTATCTCGCCTCGATTTACGTGTGCGGTCTGGGCGTATATCCGTAACGCTTTTATGTAAAAATTTGATAAAAATGCTAATTTTGCCTTTAAAATTGAATTTAAGTTGACTTCGGTCAACATTTTGGGTAAATAGACCCGGACCCGTGATTTGACGGTCCCGGAGGGTCCGTAGAAAAATATGGGACTTGGGCGTATGCCCGAAATTGAATTTCGAGGTCCCAAGCCCGAGAAATGAATTTTTGAAGAAAATTGTTTAACTGAAATTTTAAGAGTTTTTGGAAATTTAAATGTGTTTGAATTTGATGGTATCGGGCCCGTATTTTGGTTCTGGAGCCCATTACAGGTCTTATATGGTATTTAAGTTGTGCCTGTAAAATTTGGTAAGAAACGGACTTCATATGACGTGAATCGGACCCTCGGTTGTGAAATTTGAAACTTAAGAATTCTTGAGATTTTTTCTTTGGATGCTAAACTCGTAGTTCGAGGTATTATTTTGGCGATTTGATTGCGCGAGCAAGTCCGTATGATATTTTTAGGTTAGTGTGCATGTTTGGTTTGGAGCCCCGAGGGCTCGGGTGAGTTTTGGATAGGCCACGGAGTGAAATTGGATTTAGGAAAACTGCTGGCGTGTTGCAGGTCTGCAGGCTTCGCAATTGCGAAGCCTGGCTCGCAAATGCGAGCTTGCAAATGCGAAGAAACATCGCATTTGCGAAGATGGGTTGGGCAGGGAGACCTTCGCATTTGCGAAGCTCAATGTCGCAAATGCGACTTCAGCAGGGACTGCAATTGCGAACGGTTGTTCACATTTGCGAAGAAAGCAGGGCAGGCCTACCTTTGCATTTGTGAAGCCTGGGCCGCAATTGCGAGTTCGCATTTGCGAACCTGACATCGCAAATGCGATATCTGCACCTGTGCAACTTATAACTTAGACGAAATTTCTTCATTTTTCAAACTTTCTCAAAACCTGAACTCTCTAGGGCGATTTTTCAAAGACAAGTTCTTCTCCAAATCATTAGTAAGTCATTTCTAACTCATTTTCTTCAATCTATAACATCGTTTTACATGATTTCAACTCAAAATCAAGAGTTTTTCATGGGAAATTGGGTGATTTTGGGTTGGACTTAGGATTTTTAAATTTTGGGGATTTTGACCTCGATTTGAGGTCTAATTTTAAAACAAAGTATATATTTGAGTTCGTGGATGAATGGGTAATCGGGTTTTGGTTCTAACCTCGGGTTTTGACCAAGCGGGCCCAGGGTCGATTTTCGACTTTTTGGGGAAAATGATAAAAAAAAAACCTATAATTTAGCATTGGGATTGAATTCTTTAGCATTTATTGATGTTGTTAAATTAATTTGGGTTAGATACAAGTAAATTGGAGGTGAATTCTAAAGGAAAAGCGGTGTTTGAGGCTTGAGTTGGCCGTGGAAGTTCGAGGTAAGTGTTTGGTCTAACCTTAGCTTGAGGGAATAGGTGTTGTGCCTTATTTGCTATGTGTTAGTGTAGTGTACTACGTATAGGTATGGTGACGAGTATCTATACGTTGGTGTCAAGCATGCCCGTGGGTCTTAAATTGTGATCGTCGTGTTTCTTAATAAGTACTACGTATGCCTAAATTGTTGACTATCCATGTTGAGTAAGATTTATAATTTTCTTCTTGGTATTTGGTTATTGTTGAGCATTGGCTCTAGTTGAGGTGCAATTGTGAAGTTGATTATTGGTACAAGTTTGGTCATAGCTGATTCCCTTGCCGGGACGTATTTAATTCTTATTGTTGATTCTCTTGACGGGACGTATTTATACTTGTTGTTGATTCCCTTGCCGGGATATTGTTGTTGCTATTGTTTGGGTGAGAAAAGAGTGATAAAGCACGAAGGGTGATGCCGTGCACATTCATACTTATGCATATGGTGAGGAAAGAGTGATAAAGCACAAAGGGTGATGCCGTGTACATTTACATTGATATTGATGCATATGGTGAGGAGGAGTGATAAAGCACGAAGGGTGATGCCGTGCACATTTCTAATATTTGCATGGTGAGGAAGACAGATAAAGTACGAAGGGTGATGTCGTGCATATTTTCATTACTTGATTGCATTGGTGAGGATTGAGAGTAAAAGCACGAAGGGTGATGCCGTGCACTTACTGCCTGTTTGTTATGATTTCTTGTTGTTTTCGGTTCAATTGCCTTAATTGTCTTATTCCACTATCACTGTCATTCTTTATGTTGGTATTTTCTCCATAGCATGTTACCTCTCCCCCATTACCTTTGAATTACTTCTGTTACTGTTATTCCGCTAGATACTTTGTAACTGCAGGTTAATTATTTGTTGTGTCCTAGCCTCATCACTACTTCGCCGAGGATAGGCTCGACACTTACCAGCACATGGGGTCGGTTGTGCTGATACTACACTCTGCACTCTTTTGTGCAAATTCCGGTACTGGAGCATACAGATCTTAGCTAGGGGTTGCTGCCTTCAGTCCATCGGAGACCTGAGGTAGTCCTGCAGGCGTCCGCAGGCCTTGGCGTCCCCTTCCTATCTAGTTTCTTTCTGTTCTTTTCTATTTCATAGACAGACATGTATTTATTTTGTTCAGACCCTGTTTGTAGAATTCTTAGATAGTCCGTGAGATTGTGACACCAGTTCTGGGTGGTTTATGTTTATGAATTCGTATTGGTATTAGCTTAATCGTTAAATTTCGTTCTTCCACATTATTATTTCCGCTGTTTATAATTTGGTTAACTTGAAATTGTTGAGGGATTAAAAATGAGAAGGGTAAATTAATCGGAATTGTTGGCTTGCCTAGCTTTCACTAGTAGGCGCCATCACGACTCCCGAGGGTGGAAAATTCGGATCGTGACAGGAGGTCAGGTACCGGAGGCAAGCTACCGTGCGCTGTGTTGATGGACCAACTTGAGCTAAGCAGACTTGGTAATTCTGACAAAAGACAAGGATGACAAGATCAATTTCATGCCCGAGCTTGAGGGTAAAAGGGTGTGTATAAATAAAAATATACCCTAATTTTCCGAAGGTTACCCTCTCCACATCTAGTGGGCCCAAAACTTTCATATTTTTCCAGCCACAATCCTCTTTCACAACAGGAATGTTGGTCGATCGAATAGAAGAAGGGTACTCGCCGACCGCCCTGTCCCGATTATTTTTTAGGTTCAAGGAAGTGCATTGGATCTAGAGATCCTTGTCAAAATACCATTCTTTAGGAATGATCGTGTCCACAATTGGGGCTCAGTGTCAACCTTTTGGGTTTATCTCTTTTAGAAGGCCCTCCATCGATGCAAAATTCGATGCCAGCGATTAGTGGAAGTGGTGAAGTCGTGGTCACCATAGAATCGCCTTGTTTGACGGTAGCAGAAAAGGTTGACAGCGATGGAAATTGGAGTACGTGTATAAGACATGGTGAAATAGATCGAAGTGTAACGATACAAGTGGAAAAAATTATTTCTGATAATCGAAAACTTTGCTAGAAGAAGAAATTGCAAAAATTTGAAGGGTTTGCTGAAGAAATTTGGAAAAGTGCAAAGTAAAAGTGAAAAAAAGTAAGTTTATATGCGGTTCTCAAACCAAAGTTATTGTTACCCCGTAATTGACTGCTCGTCGGACCAAAAAGGCATGTCTCAGAATCAATAAATGCAAAGAGACATGCGTCTTTACAAGTGTCAGAAGCCGTTCAAGAACTTTCCCTTTCAAGAAATGAAAAGGTCTTATCTCTTCCCGGTCACATCAAGTTGAGTCACCAGAAAGTAAGGGGACTATCTCTATTAGGTAAAATTTAGAGTTTGCACGTGAGAACCTCTCGAGCAGACACGTGGCAGTAATGACATGATGGAGATGAGTTAGCAACCAAATAATAACGGATAACATAAGGCTGGCACTATATAAATTTTGGGGATACAAATATCGGAGGAATGAATTTGAAAACAAGACACCGATTGAAAATAAATAAATTAAAGGGCAAACCATTAATGAAGATCACATCATTTATTCCCACCGTTATGCAGAGTTATTAAGAGGGTTTTTATTCATTTTTAAGAGGGCGAGATTAGAGGATCTTGTCTCCTTAAATTTAACTATAAATAGAGGTTTTATACTCATTGTAAGGACACCATCTACAATAATTATCAAAAGCAAATTTTCATTCTTTCATAGTTTTATAAAAAATAGGTTGTTTGAGCTTTGTTATCAATTGCGGTGGATTACATCTGAGAATCAGGCTTCTTTTATTCTTTATAAATATTTCAAGTTGTTATTTCTCATTTATAGGTTTGCTAATCAGATCATCTTAATCCACGTGTCTAGTAACCACGTGTACAAATTCAATTGTACCTTCTTCGGGTAAATGATACAACTATGAAACTATTTTTTCCTTTTGTGTTTGTAATACCATGAATAAATGGCGAAGTCAAATATTTATATATAAATAATAATTTTTTAATTTATATACGCAATATAATTTTCTATATACATTTCATAATTTTTTCATAAAAGATGTTCGATTGATCACTTTTCACTGTATATGACTATACCTTGACAAAAATGAGACTCGAATTCAAAACATTAAGCTAATATTGGATAACATAGCACAAAGATCAATAAGAGCCACTTAGAGGTAAGGGTGGCATGTGTGCCGATTAGGCCTGGGACCGGCCCAGGCCTGCGAGCCCAAATGGATAGTGGGCCTAAACGGGCCTAACCGTTTAGGACTGGGATCGGGTGGGCGTGGGCTTCCAGGTGGACCGGTCTCTTTACTAGGCTCGCGAGATCGGGACTGTTTAGGCCCAGGACCGGTTCAACCGATCCTAAATGGTCCTGAGTGGGCCTAAACGGGCGCAACGGCTAATTTTTTTTTTTAAAAACAATTCTGCATTCTAGCCGTTATGGCATTTAAAAATGGTCGTTTTCTATCCGTTGGCTATTTATAAAGTAGCCATTTACCCTCCCCCCCCCCCAAATTTTATTTTAACCCCAAACTTTTTATAATTACACTTTTTTCCTATTTTCAACTATAAATACCCCCTCATTCTTTCATTTTTCTTCACAAAATCATCAATCCCTCTCTAATTTTCTTCTAAAATTGGTTACTTTATTGTTGCAACTTGTGTGAAAAATTGTGAAGTTGGTGAATTGAAGTATTCAAGTCTTCAATGATAATTAATTTTCAACAAGTTGTTCGTCAATTCGGTAAACTCGTTCCAACTCTTGAGTTCTAATATTATAGTTTTGTTTTGTTTTATTTACTTTTTTGCATTGTTTGATTAATTAAGATGGATTTTTCGATAAAAAAATGTTTACTAAAAATAAGGAAAAATCCAAGAGTGGTGAATCTAGTGGCAAATCTATTCCTCCTCCAATTCCCCGGGCTCCCCTACCCAAACCCCATACCCGCCCTCCACCTGCTCCTATTCTTGATAGTGATAATACTTTATTACAATTTACTGAGAGTCAATATTTGCATAATGTTGGAGGTGGTGAACACTTAGACCATGAATATATGAATGCTCTTTATGGTAATCCAACTATTGATGAAGATCATGAGGAGGAAATAGATTTTGATGAAACGCAACCGAATGACGATACACCCACTAGTCCTGTTGCTGAAGTTAACCCATCTAATAATAATCCAAATGATGCCCCGTCTGACCCCCCTGTTAGTACCCTCACTTTTTCTAGACAACCTTCTAAACGGGCTGAAACATCTCTTGTTTGGCCATTTTTTATTCAAATAAGAGAAAAAAAATAGGCTAAGTGTAAAACTTGTGGCAAAGAATTAGCTTTTAAATATGAGGTCGGGGAGGGGGGGGGGGAGTTTGAGGAAACACATAATGCTACACCCTCAAGATAAAGTTAAATATCTTCATATGAAAGCTTCGGCCGAGAGGATAAGTGTACCTACTCAGCCTGACCCTAGTACCGGATCAAATCAATTTCAACCGGGAATTAACACTGTTACCGGTGGTATTTTATATTATGATCCAAGAAAAGATAGGGAAGAATTGGTTATGGTTTCTGTTATGTGCTTACCCTATAATTTTCCTTCTAACCCTCACTTTGTGCATTATGTTAGAAAAGTTTTTAATCCTACTTATAAAGGATGGCCTCGCACAACCGTAAAGAGCGATATTTATAAATATAAACATGAATATGAATAATATTTGCGCTATTTATTTACTCATATTAATTGTTGTGTTGCTATTACTACTGATATTGGTAGAAGTGGTAATGACTGTGATTATCTTACTGTTACCAGTCATTGAATTGATGAGGATTGGATAATGCAAAAGCGCATTATCGCTTATAAAATAATTAATTCACATCACACAGGGCAGTTTATTGCTAGCACGGTTACGGATATTTGTAGATATTTTTGCATTAGTGATAAAATAATGTCAATTTCAATGGATAATGCTACTAGTAACACTAATGATATAGCCTTGATTACCACACTAAATCCTGCATTTAGTAATATTCTTCATGTTAGATGTATTTGTCATATTTACTGTTTAATTGTGGGTGATGGTATGACAATTTTAAATGTTGAAATTAAAAAGGTTAAAATGGCTCTTAATTGGCTTTTGTATTCAAACCGTAGAAGTAGACTTAGAGAATATTTTAAAAGATGCGATGAATTTGGCCTAAGAGAAAGAAAGGTTCCTAAACCTCGTCCAACTAGATGGAATTACATGTATGAAAGTTTAGTTGTTGCATATGAATATAGAAACCCCATAAACTCAACGTTTAATGCTCATGTAAGGATGATGATGAGCACCTTACAAATGCGGATTGGGCTAATGTTAAAATGCTTGTAGATTTTTTAGAAAAACTTCATATTGCTACAACTAAATTTTTTGGGCAATATTATCCTACTATTTCTAACTGTTTAGTTTATATTGCAGAACATGCAAATTTATTTTCTTATTTTTCAGAGGGTGGGGAAATTTATGAACAAGATATTGATTCTATGAGAAAGAAGTTTAAAAAATATTTTTTCCCTATTACCCCTATTTATGGTGTTGCTTGTTAAATCCTACTATGAAAGTAGGAGGTCCTCAATTTTGGAATCAAACTGTTTATAATGGTTTAGCACTTTAAGATGAGGAGTTGTCTACACTTTCGGAAGCACAAGCCTCAATTAAAATAAATGCTCAAACTATTTATAGTGCTTATCAAATTGCAATAGATCATGCTAGACCAAATGTTCCAACTCTTTCTTCTTCAAGTTCTCAGTCATCTAAAAGAACGACGGGAGTAAGAGCACTTACTGCTTAGGTTGGGTTCAGGAGTTCTCAAGGTTCTAGTACTAGTGATTTTTCACAACTAAATGAGCTTGAATTTTATTTGTCGTAGGGAATTGAGGAAGTGAATCCCGACGGCTCCTTTAATATTTTGGAATGGTGGAAGGACAAAGAAAAATACTTTCCGATTCTTTCAAGGATGGCCCGAGACATTTTAACAATTCAAGCTTCAACAGTGGCATCGGAGAGCGCTTTCAGTCAAGCAAGACTTCAACTCGGTGATTATAGAGCGTCTATGAGGGAGACCTTGGAAAAATCAATACTTTTCAGAGATTGGATCCGTTCGGAACGAAGAAATTTTGGACTTGCTGTTGCTGAATCACAACCAGAGGTACACGAAGCTTACGAAGAAATGCTAGCTGAACTTGCGGAGGATGCAGCTTTGTCCAGAAGCGGTGATGAACAAGCTTCTTTTCCGCCACCACCAACGGAAATTCCTACGAACCTTGAAGGATTTATGAAATTTGTAAGAGATACCATGTAAAATTAATATTTAACTTGTATTTTGGCACATCTTGATTAGTTTCTTTTTCTTCTCAATGGTGGTATTAGCACCTTGTTGTGCTCATTCCATGGGGGGAGGAAGACTAAGAAAGATATTGCCATGTTTCGTTAATGCTATAATAAAATTATAACGCATTGCTTTGAATATCTCTTTACAATATTTTTGTGTTTAAATTTGAATTCACAATTCTATAATATAATTTTTACAAGGAATCGCCTTAGATAACAATTTTTTTAAAAAAAAATTAAAATTAACTGTCGGGCCCACTTAGGCCCACATAGGTCCGGGACCGACCTACTTAGCCCGGGACCATTAGTTCGTGGTCCTGGTCCCGGACCGGTTCCTACCAAAAGCCCACAAAGCTCGGGACCACTTAGGACCGGCCCACGAAGCCCGGGACCATTTAGGATCGGCCTACTTAGGACCGGCCCACTAGGCCCGTTTAGGCCCGAGTCCGGCCCACATTACAACCTTACTTAGAGGGTGTTTTGATAGGCTTAAAAGCTGGTCAAACCGGCTTAGAAACACTTTTTAGCTTATTTTAGTGTTTGGCAAACACAAAAAATGTTTAAAAGCACTTGACTTTTAAGCTAAAATAAGTCAAAAGCCATAAAGAACCCGTTTGGATGGAGTCCGGAATCAAAATGTGGTTCTTTTGGACTCAAACTACACAAATAGGTGGAAAAAAAAAGTTAACATTCTATATATAACGCCATAATACCTGGCGCTATATATTAACGGTAACTGCACCGTTAATATATAGCGCCAGGTATTATGGCGCTATACTGAAAAGCTGACACGCCCAGGTATAGCGCCAAAATAAGTGGCGCTATACCCTTTTCCCTGGCCCCCACGTGTTTTCTTCTATTCTTACTTCTTTCTCTATTTGACGTTGGGAGAGTTGGCCAATCCCACATCATTTTTTTTCCTTTACCTAAAAGTTGTACTTCCTCTCCCTTATTTTCTACTTGTTGGGTAACTTATTTTAATTAATACTTAAGTTATTGCTTCTACTTTCTTTTTCTTTAAATAATTTTATAAATCTTAAAGGAGTTCTCAAGTCACGGAAAAAGAAAAGGATTTGTAAAGTGAAAAAGAAAAAAGGGAAACTTTCATAAAGCACTATCTTTTAGTAGTAATTAGCCATCTATAGATACCATTTGCTATATTACGAATTCTAGATACCTTTTCTGTGGTTATAAGATGTATTTGATGTATTTAAGCTATTGTATTCATGAATACAGTAGCAAAAATAGGCGTGAATCAGGGAAGTCCGACTAATTAGTTATTGTATTCGAGTGTATTCGACTGTATTCATGGAGTGAAACATGGGATTACAGCTGGACAGATTATTGTATTCGACTGTATTCACGGCGTGAAATAGGGGATTGCACTGTTTTCAAAACGGAAAGTGAATCAATTAACATAATATACTCCTAATATAACTCTACAAACTCAATTATAAAACACAAATTTTGTATTGTCAGTTATAAAAAAGATTCTCAACCGAAAAATACCCAAAAACATAGCAATCTTCATAGAAATTATATAATAAATCTAAATACATAAATTATATTAATTAAAAAAACATATGAATACATTCATGGCATATAGCGAGACAGTGAATACAATAAAATACATATAATACAGCGGGATATATTGAAATACAATGAGAAAAAAAGACAGTGAATACAATAAAAATACATGGAATACAACGAAATACATTGAATTACAATGAAAAAAAGACAACGAATACAATGAAATACATGAAAATACAACATGATAATGTTCTGCAATTGTAATTGCAACGTAAGGACGAAGAATCTGGCTCTCTCTTAAGGACGCTATCAAAGAGAAGTTCACAGTCCTTGATAATATTCAATGATTCGAAGTTCTTGAAGGCAAGCAAGGAAGATCTTCTGCAATTGTAATTGCAACGGATCCTTGTAATTATGGTTATAGGGATTTTTTATCAAAATCGATCCTTGTAGGGTTGATTTTTAGGGTCGGAGGGTTTGATTATGGATCCGGAAGTGAAAACGTACTGTAGGAATTTTAATGGGATGGGGGAAGAGAATGGGATGTATCAAAGTAGAGAGAGAAAGAAAATAGTGTAACTGATTAGCGTATTTAGTGGCTTAGAGCTAGGAGGTAACCAAAATTAAATATTTTGCTATAAACCTTAAAAGGTATCTATAGAATATAATTTTTTTAAATGGTATTTATTTAAAATAAATAAGGTGTTAACCTTTGCTATAGGAGGTAAAAATTCCAAGAAAAAATCAATCAATTAACTTGTCTTCAATTTATCAGTTGGGCTCAATCCTATGATTCTTTAAGGGGTAAAGGTCACTTTTAGCCCATGGCCGAAACTTTTTATATCCAATAAGTCGTAAAAATTTATAAAATTATTTAAAGAAAAAGAAAGTAGAAGCAATAACTTAAGTATTAATTAAAATAAGTTACCCAACAAGTAGAAAATAAGGGAGAGGAAGTACAACTTTTAGGTAAAGGAAAAAAAATGATGTGGGATTGGCCAACTCTCCCAACGTCAAATAGAGAAAGAAGTAAGAATAGAAGAAAGCACGAGGGGGCCAGGGAAAAGGGTATAGCGCCACTTATTTTGGCGCTATACCTGGGCGTGTCAGCTTTTGAGTATAGCGCCATAATACCTGGCGCTATATATTAACGGTGCAGTTACCGTTAATATATAGCGCCAGGTATTATGGCGTTATATATAGAATGGTAACTTCTTTTTTTCCACCTATTTGTGTAGTTTGAGTCCAAAAGAACCACATTTTGGTTCCGGACTCCTTATTTTAAGCCATAATAGCTTTTAAGCCACAAGTTAGGAATTATAGCTTTTGGCTTTTTGCTTGTTTTGTCATTTTAGCCTAAAAATAAGTGCTTAAAAGCACTTTTTTTTACTTTATCCAATCATTACAGAATGGCTTAAAAGCACTTAAAATAAGCTCATCCAAAGGGGCTCTATTCGACACCCCAAAATTATTACATTTTGGCTTAAAATCTTTTTGGTGTTTGACCAAGTACTTTACATTCTTATCCCTCATATTATCCTAAAAAACTAAAAATACCCTTCCTTTACTAATTAAAACCCTGACGCCAATTCTCTTTCCCTTCGTGCCATTACCATTGTCTTTCTTCGTAGTACCAAAACTTTTCTTTCTCCATACCCAAACCCTTCATCACTCATCTTTCTCAATATTTCTCTCACTCACACCAGAAACAAAATTATTTACCTTGAAAATGGTAATAATAATTAGATTTGATTCTGTGGTTCCAAAAATATGTGATCTATTTTTATGCTAGTTGTTAGGCAATAGATACTAAGTGAAAGATTGGAAAATAAGATAATAGCTTGCAGATGATGTAATAATCAAACCGAATGGTTGGAAATCGGGGCCTCGAGCTTGTGTATACGGGGCCTCGAGGTCGAGTCAGATGCCCGGGTAAGGGCAATCGATGGAGGATTAACAGTTATGATAAATTTGATGGCGGCTCTTTATGACCAATAATGAGCAATAAATGATGAACAATTAATAGAACACAATGTATATAAGCAATAAATATAAATAATGAAACCAAGAGAATGTGTTTAAGCTTAGAGAGCAGAGAATGTTCTTGTATTGAATGTAGTGTGTTGTATATTGTGTAACTTACAAAAACGACAAGGGTCCCCTTTATATATGAGGGGAAAATCCCAATATGACATATGCATAATTATTACATAAAGTAGCCGGTATAACTACTCAATCAGCCTGGTGCAGGCTGTCACTGTTGGTGCAGGCGTTGTCAGAAAAAATACTGCTCCTAGGGAACTTCCCGCTTTCTTATGATAACCACCGATTCGCTCTGCCCCGACACCGGGCACGAAGAACCCTCGAAGACTTTGAACCCCGAGCTATTCTTCAGGCCCTTCGAGGTGAAATTACGTAATGCCTCGCCGATCGTGAAATTGGTCTTTTCGATTTTAGCCGCATACAGATAGTCCCCGCGTTTCTCAGAGTAAAATAAAGAGAAACGACCTCGAGATCTTGCCCCTCTGACGCTTCAATCGAAGCAAATAGTTACGTCCTGCCAAGTGACTGATGTAACAAATAGGGCTCCTAAAGATCGCATCCACACAATCCTCAAAGTCTTCAATTTAATTATAGTGGTTGGCTGTCCTTTGGTCTGCTCCAATCGCACATGTTAGGCTTCTATAAATACTCATTTCTTCGCCCCTTCCTTTCTACTGCATCATAAGGCTCCCAACATAGTTTTTCTCTCTTCTTACCTTTCTCTCGTGTTCTTTCCTGAAGTGCGATTTTTTGTTTCTTCTTTGTGACCTTTTGGTAACAAATGGTGAACACTTCCACTTCTATCCCTTAGGAAGATGTGCCTTCTCTTCCATGCTCCCCTCTGAGGGTAAAGCAGCGACATCTCCTAGTGCTGGAGAATGCGTTCCAGAGGCCTTTGAGATGACCTCTGATTTTATGGTCGAAAGACCTTTTTTTGAAACTGGGGCGATGTGGACCCGCATCTCGATACATCAGTTTAATAACAGATCTCGAAAGGGTAAAAATCGACTGCCGCTAGGGAGATGCGGTGTTAGTGGAGGTTCCTTCTCGGGGGGAGGATGTAACGACGTATAAGGCCAACTTCCTCAGTGTGTATACTTATCCATTTACCCTTGGACCGGCGGTGCCGTCCATGCCTTAAATAGACCCCGTGATCCTCAACTTCTGCGAACGATATCAAGTGACCCTCGGCCAAATTCATCCGTCATTCTGGCGTATCGTTTACATGACCAGGTATTATGCGAATATGATTAAGGGGATGCCCTTCACCCTTGACCATTTGATCAGAATGTATAGTCCCCAACTTTTTCGTGGGGGCCTGATTAAGCTCCGCTGCCGGGCCTCGAGATCCCTCTTCGCTTGTACCGACGAGGTTAGGAACGGGGGGTGGATGAGCCGTTTCGTCCGAGTTAGGACTTCGGACTTGATCCCCGCAGAGAGGATGCTGTTCCCCGAAAGATGGAACATGAAGCGTAAGTAGACATACTTAATTAACTGCCCGTTTCTTTCTTTTGGATGCATTTCCTCATGAACTGACTTCCTCCGCTGACACAGCTGCTGCGACGTACCTTGATGTGGTTAGGGATCTTTCAGGCTGGGTAGCTAAACTGGACTCGATTTGCCCATATGTTGAGCGCGTGTGGCGCGATTTATTTAGGGCTCGATGGGAAGCCAAGAATCACGGTGGGACTTTGTTTTCTGCTGTAGTTTCAATTTTACAAAAGTTACTGCTAATTGAGTTCTTATTCTTCGCGCTTATTTTTGTATTCGGGCAGGTCTGGGGGAGGTGTTCTAGATGAGAGAAACTTTGCCTGGTGAATCGGGTTCCTCAAAACCCGACGAAGAGAGGAAAAAATGAGGGAGGTCGTCGACTTATCCTCCGAAATTCAAGAAAACCAGAGTGGAAGATCCTAAGGATTATTCAAAAGCTTTAATTCCAGAAGCGTCGGGGAGCCCCCGAGCTGGAGGCAAAAAGAAAGATGATCCCTTGACAGCACCCGAAGGGGGAAAGGATCTGACTGTTTCAAATACTGTTGATTTGGAGGCTTCCGAATCGCGGTTTGGTTCTGTTGTCGCCCCACCTCGGGCTGAAGAGTCCTACGAGGGTGTATCGGGCGGTACTGCCGAGCCGGTTGGCGGCCAAAATTTCCCTCGAGCCGAGGTCTGCTTGGTAGGCGATTTGGGGAGCCTAATTCCGAAGCTCCTCAAAAGCAAGGGACGGCCACGATTGATTCGGTCGAGGTCGTTGAAGTGAGCGATTCCTCTACAGAATCGGCTTTTCCTCCGAGGGAGATGCAAGACGCCCCCAATATAGAGTTTCTCGATGTGGGGACGTCTGTTGGTGATAAAAATATGTTTGAAAAACCTTCTTCTGCGCCTCAGGAAAAGCCTGGCCCTAACATTTTGCTCATTTTTAATGAGATTGACAGGCTATGTGAGCAGGTAATCTATTCGTAAATTCTGCTTGGTGCCCCGACCTTTGCCCTGCTAACCTTATTTCTTTCGTGGTTCCAAGCCAAGGTTCTCTATAATCAAACGTTTGCCAATTTTGAAACCGAGCTGACTCGCCACGAGGACGAACATAAGAAGCTTACCTCAAAAGCTGATGAGCTCAGGGCTCTTTCTACGAAGAGGGAGGAAGAACTCCGTGGCCTTCGGTATTGCTTGGAGGCGCCGTCCCAGGAAAAGGTTTGTCTTGCTGAACAGGTTACATAGCTCCCGTTTGTTTTTGTCTGCATGTCTAACTGACTTCAATGTTTTAATATCTTTTGATCGCTCTTTGCAGTTTAAGGAGAAAGATGTCCTTATAGGGAAGGAGCTCCGAGCCAGGGACTCCGAAATCCTCGAACTTAAGCGGCATTTGAGTGAGGTAATCTCTGAGAGAGATGCCCTTCGGGGAGAGGTGGTTTTGATCGGGCATTGCCTTAAAGATGCGAGGGCTGAGAGCAGTAAGTATAAGGATCTCCATACTGAGTTGGCTATTATGCTATCCGAGGTCAGGTCTGAGGCCGAGGCGCTTGTGACCTCGCATAAGGAGGACGTCGCTACTGCAAATGCTCAGGCCCGGAAGGTGTTCGAAGAGGCTGAGCTGCGCTTGACCCGAGCAGTGGAGCATGCCCGATTAGAATCTCAAAGACAGACGCTCGAGGATATATATGCTGGGGGCATTGATTTAATCGTTGAAATTGAGAGGGTGAAGACCTTAGAAGAGGAAGTTGCGGCCCTGCTTCCTTCCGAAGACGAGTCGAGCAGTGACTCGGGAGGCGATGAGGATGGAGGCGGATTCCCTGAAGGGGAAGAGGCCGTTAGAAACCCGGAGGTTATGGCCGAAGCTGTTGAAAGCGTACTTGGCGGAGTCCCTGAAGGGGAGGAGGCCATTGGAAACCCGGAGGTTATGGCCGAAGCTGTTGAAACCTTACTTTCTGAGGGGGTCGTTGGTCCACAGTCCCCGAGGGGGAAGTAGACTAGGCTTTTCCTTTTTGATTATTTTTATAGGGCTTTCCGAGAGTGTTTGCCAATGTAGCTTTTGTATTTTTTCGCGTATGCGTATAAAAGAAAACCTTTTGGTTTCATCTTTCATGCATTTCCTCTACTTGTGCATGTCTTTCTTCGTTTTGAATTTATATGTCAGTTGATGATTGGCCAGGTGAACTGGACTTCGAGTAATGATCCTTAGGTATATAATTCGATCCCGAAGCTTGTTAAGCTGGCCCGTAGGCCTTTGCGCATTTGCTCGACATGACCTTTTGACTTAAGCTGGCGAAAAGGGCTCTTGCGCATTTAGGTCGGTACGAACTTTTAATTTAGGCCGGCGACAGTGGCTCTCACGTATGTGCCCTTAGGCGTTTTTTAGTTAACTGTTTTGGGTTCAGTCCCCGAGTTGGATTTTGACTCGAGCTCATTGGCCCTCACGTTTTTGAATTTCAAGCTGGCCCTTAGGCTCTTACGCGTTAGGTTGGTGCGACCTCTCATATGAGCTGGCGACAGTGGTTCTTACACATTGGGTTGGTACGACCCTTTATATAGGCTGGCGGTAGTGGCTCTTACGCATTGAGTCGATATGACCTTTTATATGGGCTGGCAACAGTGGCTCTTACGTATTAGGTCGGTACGACCCTTTATATGGGCTGGCGGCTGTGGCTCTTACGCATTTGGTCGGTGCGACCTCTAATATAGGCTTTATTTTTCCCTCGTTAAGGACTTTTTTGAAATTGTGTTTGCCTGACTCTTTTACGGTTCGATAAAAACCTCAATTGTGAGTCGTTATGTGGCGATGAACGAGAACCTCGGGAGGTTTTGCTCGGTGGCTGAGTGTTTCGAAGCCTATAGTTTGGAGCCGACATGGTTGAAGCTCTTTTGCCTATGTCGAGGGTAGCCTGTTTAACCGGTTCTTTTCGAAGTACTTTCGAAGTAATTGAAGGCCTGTGATTTTATAGCGACGGTCGGGCGTCCCCGAGTCGCGTTAGTTTGGCCGGAGCCTTATGACCGTGGTCATTTTTGATTCCCGAATGAAGTAGTTTTTGCGTCTATACCGAGGGTATGCCTTTTTAGGGGTCTTACAAGTTCGAGTATATAGCCTTAACTTTAAGGTCGGGGTAATGCCTTTTGTAAGGTCTTATGTTTTTACATGCCTTACTTGAGGTCTTACAGTTTTGGTTACTTGGTACAAGTATAGTTCATGCCTTGCTTGAGGTCTTACAGATATTGTTACTTGGTACAAGTATAGTTCATGCCTTTTTTGAGGTCTTACAGATATTGTTACTTGGTACAAGTATAGTTCATGCCTTGCTTGAGGTCTTACAGATATTGTTACTTGGTACAAGTAAAGGTCTTACAGATATTGTTGTTGCCTTATATAGGTCTTACGAGGCTAAGGTTTCCCACATGGGGTCTTATGGCCTAGGGTTTTTGATAAGTCGATGAGGTGGCGATTGGCGATAGTCCCTGAGACATTGAAGGCTTCTTGACGTCAGTCCCCGAGTGTTCGGGATGCCAGTCCCCGAGTGTTCGGGATGCCAGTCTCCGAGTTTTCGGGACATTTTGGGCCCTGGAGCCATTTTCGTAAACTTGATATTGCCTCGTTGAAGGCTTACGAGTTCTAAGCTTTTGACCCGGAGGTCATACGGCTTTGAGTGTCGATGCCAGTCTCCGAGTGTTCGGGACATTTTTGGCTCTAGAGCCGTTTTTGTAAAAAATAACAAACTTCTTTGGCACGTGTAATGCTTTGACGGAGGGGAGAGTATTCTTTGATTACTTGGTACAAGTATACATGTTCTTGTTGTCAGGGGCTCGGTTATTTTATATGGGCACGGTTCGTTCGATCGTTTGGCCCAGTACATCATTTTCCTATCGGGACCCCATTTAGCACGTCTCGGCTTCTCCGAGGAGGCGATCTTCCGGGGGGATGCCCCCCAGTATTCGAGGTTGATTGAAGAGAAGCCTTGAATACTTGTTGAGTATTCCTTAGGTAGCATATAGATGTTGCCTCGTTAAAAACCTTGTCGGTAAAAAACCCTTTTTGGGATGAAAAACCCGATCGAAGGAAAAGAGTGCAATGCATGCCTTTGAAACCTAAGGACTTTGAGCTTTTAGCAATAATAGCATTTGAGCGTTGATACATTCCAATTTCTTGGAAGTTGTTCGCCTTCCATGGTGCCGAGTTTGTAGGACCCTTTGCCAACTACCTCGAGGACGCGGTACGGTCCTTCCCAGTTCTGACCTAGCTTTCCTTCATTAGAATTTCAAGTATTCAAGGTGATTTTCCTTAGGACTAAGTCCCCGATTCCAAAATGTTGGAGATTTGTTCTCCTTTTGTAGTATCTTTCGATCCTCTATTTTTGTGTGGCTATTCGGACCAGCGAGGCTTCTCGCTTTTCATCCAATAGTTCGAGAGCAGTAGTCATGCCCTCATTGTTCGAGCTCTCGGTGGCATGTCGGAATCTGGCGGTAGGTTCTCCGACCTCGACCGGTATCAAAGCCTCGGCGCCATATACCAGGGAGAAAGGCGCTTCCCCCGTGCTTGATTTTGGAGTTGTTCGATATGCCCAGAGCACTTCGGGTAATATTTCTCTCCATCTTCCTTTTGCGCTTTCCAACTTCTTCTTTAAGTTTTGAATGATGGTTTTGTTTGTGGATTCGGCTTGGCCGTTTGCACACGGCTGGTAGGGCGTTGACAGGATCCTTTTGATTTTGTGATCCTCGAGGAACTGAGTCACTTTGCTTCCGATGAATTGCTTCCCGTTATCACACGTTATCTCGGAAGGAATTCCGAATCGGCACATGATATGGTCCCAGATGTAATTAATGACTTCTTTTTCTCTTATTTTTTCGAAGGCCTGTGCTTCAACCCATTTTGAGAAGTAGTCAGTCATAAATAAAATAAATCTAGCTTTACCTGGCGCCGTTGGTAGAGGTGCGACGATGTCCATCTCCCATTTCATGAATGGCCATGGTGACAAAACTGAATGTAGTTGTTCACCAGGATGGTGAATTATTGGGGCGAATCTCTGGCATTTTTCGCATTTCTGGACGAATTCTTTGGTGTCATTAACCATGCTATCCTAATAGTAGCCTGCCTTGATTATTTTTCGGACTAAAGAATCGGCGCCGGAGTGATTTCCGCATGTGCCCACTTGGATCTCTCAGAGTACATAGTCTGTGTCTCCCGGCCCTAGAAATAATGCTAGGGGGCCATCAAAAGTTCTTCTGTAAAGAGTTCTGTTTTTGTCGAGTGAGAATCGGGCTGCTTTGGTTCGCAGGTCCGTCGACTCTTTTGGGTCTGCGGGTAGCTTCCCGCTCTCCAAATAATCGATATATTTATTTCTCCAATCCCATGTTAGACTAGTGGAGTTGATCTCGGCATGGCATTCCTCAATCACTGATTTGGATAGTTGAACAACAGATCCGGGGAGTATGTCATCTTCCTCGACAGACGATCCCAGGTTTGCGAGGGCATCGGCTTCACTATTTTCCTCTAGAGGTATGTGGACCAGAGTCCATTCTTTGAAGCGGTGCAATGTGACTTGAATTTTGTCTAAGTATCTTTGCATCCTGTCTTCCCGAACCTCGAAGCTCCCATTTACCTGATTTACCACTAGGAAGGAATCACATTTTGCTTCAATGACTTCAGCTCCTAGGCCTTTGGCCAATTCCAGACCTGCAATCATAGCCTCATACTCGGCTTCATTGTTAATTAACCTTGTGGTTTTTATAGATTGTCTAATCACGCCGCCTGTAGGTGGCCTTAGAACTATGCCGAGCCCGGACCCTCTTACGTTCAAGGCGCCGTCAGTGAACAGGGTCCATATCCCAGAGGATGTGCCCGTTTTTAGCAAATGTTCTTTCTCGACCTCAGGGTACGAGGGAGGGAGTGAAGTCGGCTACGAAGTCTGCCAAAATTTGAGACTTGATAGTCGTTCGGGGCTGATACTCGATATCATATCCCCCGAGTTCGATGGCCTATTTAGCCAGTCGGCCCGATAATTCGGGTTTATGCAATATGCTTCGAAGAGGATACGTTGTTAAAATGCAAATATGATGACATTGGAAGTAAGGTTTCAATTTTCGAGACGCACTTATTAATGCAAGATCTAGTTTTTTCAGGTGCGGATACCTGGTTTCGGCATCACCCAGGGTCCGATTTACATAATAAACGGGGAATTGCGTACCTTGTTCTTCTCGAACCAGTACACCACTTACCGCTATCTCGGATACGGCAGGTATAAATACAATGTCTCATCCTTTTTTGGGGGTGTGGAGCAAAGGCGGGCTTGTCAGGTATCGCTTCAACTCCTCTAAGGCGCGTTGGCATTCGGGAGTCCATTCAAAGTTGTTTTTCTTTTTGAGCAAGGAGAAGAAACGGTGACTCATATCCGACGACCTTGATATGAACTGGCCCAAGGCTGCTATCCGCCCGGTCAGCCGCTGCACGACCTTTACGTTATTTACCACCGTAATTTCTTCGATGGCTTTGATTTTGTCGGGGTTGATCACGATTCCTCTGTTCGATACTATGAAACCTAAGAATTTGCCCGATCCTACCCCGAAGGTGCACTTCTCGGGATTGAGCTTCATGTTGTAACTTTTGAGGATGTCGAATATTTCCTGCAAATAAATCAAATGGTCCTTTGCACACAGGAACTTAACTAGCATGTCGTCAATATAAACTTCTATGGACTTGTCTACTTGATGTTCGAACATCTTATTAAATAGGTGTTGGTATGTGGCCCATGCATTTTTTAACCCGAAGGGCATTACATTGTAACAGTGTGTTCAGTACTTTGTGATGAACGAAGTCTTTTCTCTATCCTCGGCGCTTATCTGAATTTGATTATACCCCGAATAGGCATCAAAAAAAGTGAGGGTTTCATGGCCGGCCGTGGCATCGATCAAACGTTCGATGTTGGGTAGGTGGGAAGTGTCCGCACCGGGCACAAAGAAACCTCGAAGACTTCTAACCCGAGCAATTCTTCCGGGCCCTTCGAGCGTTAAATACTTAATGCCTCGCGATCTGAATTGTCTTTTCGTTTAGCCGATCAAAAAATTGATTTGATTAAGGGAACAGTATTTGTCTGGTATTGCTATTTAATTTGTTGCTTCTAAAAAATTGTTAGTTTTCAGCTTTGAGTGTGCAAAAAAGTACTATTTAGTATTCAACCACAAAAATACAGAAAAGAAAAAAAAGAGATAAAATCACCTTGAAATTTTTGTTTACATGATTTGCTGCAGTACCTTGTTTCATCTATTGATTTACCCTGGAGGAGTTTTCAGTTCTATTACTAATTTACTATTGGATGATTATTTATGTATTAGTTGCATTGATATCTGTAATATTAAAAAATTGGTCTTTTTTTTATTTTGGAACTATTCAAGATCTTATTTTATATATTAAGTTTATAATTTTTTTACTTTCAAACTTTCGTCAAATTATAGGATTGTATGTTATTAAATAAATAATTTATATTTAATAAAAATAACATTATCTAGTCAAACTAACTTGCAATGAATAAGACACACAAACTTGTTTGTATTTTGAGTTAGTTTCAAATTAGGAATTTAGCAGTAATAACTATTTTTTTTGGTGTTAATTCTGTAAGGCAATTTTTAACATTTACAGAAAGTGAATTGAAAATATAAATTATTTTTTAGTGGAATCAATTTAGAATTTAAAAATCTGTGTAGTAATCAGCGCTTTATAGTTGTTAACAGATTTTAAAGAATAATTTTTAGTCATTTAAAACTGAAAAAATATTTATCAGCACTTGTTACCAAACACGTTTCAACAATTTTTTTTTCAAGTTCAGCACTTTATCCAAAACACATAACTGTTTTTTTAAAATAAAAAAAGTTTCAGCACTTAAAA